>NC_025998.2:62279356-62559833 GCF_000442705.2 Elaeis guineensis
TTGAATTATCTATGGAATTTATATTTCGATACATATTCTCAAAGTGTTGAGAATTAGAGACATGTATATCTTTTTTAAATACTTTCGATCATAGCATCATCATGAGGATGGTGATCGATCCATATAGATCGATGCATAGGTCGCTTTCTTTGAGATAGATGAGTCTCTGGTCTATAGTATAGAGACACTGAGCGATGAGTATGGATAGTTATTAGAGAATAACTAGTACTGAGCATGACTATACAAGAGATCATTTGGATTTCTACTCGATCGTCAGTGATTATCTCGATGCTGTAATTGTGTGAATGATCTTTTGACTTGCGATGATATGACTACTCGCAGTAAGGCTGCTAGAGTTTGACTGACACATAAACATGTCTCAATGAGTCCTTGTAATGGATATTGGTGACAGTTGGTCTACTATACGAGTAGAGTGTACATCTAGAAAGAATCTATCAATCTTGATAGAGAAGAATAGTCCTATGAGATTTGAGAGGCTAAGTCTGAGAGTCTGTGGCCACAGCAGTGTGATTGGTGAAAAATTTTTTTCATAAAGATCGCAATTGAACTTAAGCTGATCGAATCTATTGTATTACTGATGATGAGGATTGACAGTTATCCATGATCTGCCATCTAGTCAGAATTCACGATAGAGGGATTAAATCACATGTGAATTATACCTTGAGATTCTTTTTTAATTCTGTTGAGTTGCCATTACATACTGCTAAGTGTCACTGATGAATGGTGAGAGCTCATTAGGATTGCTCAGGATCGACAATCTTTGATAAGTTAGAGTGGAACTGTTCCAACCCATTGAAAGGAGTTTCAATAATACTATGATAAAGATCATTGTATATCTCACTATCAGATAGAATTGAACCTATAAGGTCATACAACAAAGAGATTAGACCTGCAATAAGTAATTAGACTTATGAAGTCTCATTTGGGTTTAGAGAAATCCTATTGGATCCAAGATAACCATACAAGCACATGGTTGGATCTAATTTTTTCTTTATATTTGAATTATTTATTTGATAAAATTAATTTAAATTTAATTATCTACTTATAATCTTAATGAATTAGATTCATTGGGCTCCAATTGTTGGATGCCTAAGGTTTTGGATCAAATGAATTAAGAGTTCAAACCTTTAATCAATTTTCTTGATAGTTTTGATTGGATGCCACTTGATTTGATCAAGTTGGGTGTGCAAATACTAGAGAGGATGTGTGGACCTAATTGGGATGTCCCATGGCAGCTACGTGGCATGTATATTTTGTTGGAACCAGATCTAGGATTTCAGGGTTAGATCTTGAAACTTTTTCAAGATCAGATAGCGAAAGACTAAAATAAATCAAAATTTACTATAAAATTAGAGAATCTCTAGATCTAAGATACTATTACATGATTATTACATGGTATTAAATTAAAAATTAAAATATAAAGAGCAAGAACTATATATTGATCATATCAACATGTTTCTATACTACATCTCATGTATGTAAAATATAATAGATCAGATCTATTACCTTGCAAGTTAGACATTCTAACTTTGCTGATCCGGGCTTGAGGATGATATTGTAAGTCACACATATATCCGACCTCTAGGAGTCATCCACACGAGCCCATGAATCACGATCAGAAGTCCTGGTCCAGGAAATCAGCATAGTATGCTAGTACTATGCTGTTCCTTCTTTGATGGTCGATCAGATGCCTTCTTCTTCTTGATTTAGACTCTTCCAAAGATAACAAGTAGAAAAAGAAGTTTTAAATGTGAGACACTCTCAGAAAACTCATAGATGGAGGAAGAGAAGAGGTGAACTCAGCAACCCTAGAAGAAGACCCTCTTCTTCTTCTCTTTGCTCTCACCTAGACACCTAGTTTTGTATATATTATATCTCCATGCCTCAATATTTTTTCTTTCTAATTTTCATATACCCAAAAGGGATCTCAATGATATATAATTCACAAAAGTTTTAAGAAGAAATTCATCTTAAATAAAGAGATATGAAGAATCCTTGTCTAGGTCAAATACCTAGTCAAGAAAAATCCAAACAGGGCAAGACAAGGGGTGCCCAACTCATGGGCGCCCCCTCCTTCTTTTTCTACCATGGACCACCAAAAAAGGGCACACAATATGTTCCATAAAGGTCACAAAAATCTCAAAAAAAATCTAGGTAAAATTAGTGCCATAAGGAAAGAATTTTGGTTTCTTAAAATTCTATCTCATAGAATTTGAAATCCAAACTAATTCCTACTTTGACTTGGTCCACAACCACATACCATGTAAGAGAGAAAGAGTGGAATACTTTGGCCATGTGTGAAGGCCTAAGAGAGAAGATTTTGTCACACAAAATAAGAGAGTGTGGGCATGGGGGGCTAAGGTGGCGCAAGGTGGAATCCTAGTCTTACTAGGATTCAATCTATGACTTGTTCAAATTTGGTTTCTCAAACCAAATCAAACCAAAACTAAATCTACCCAATTAAAATAGGTCTTAAACTAATTAAAAATCTAATTTAATTAGATTAAATTAGATTTAAATCTGATTTAATTTTTTAATCAAATTAGAAATTAGGTTGACCCAAGTCCTTATTGAACTAGGACTAGTTTTTCCTTGCACTTGGCTTATCCAATAAACTAATTGGACTTGATCCAATCAAGGTCAAACCAAATCTAACTAAATTATATTCAATTAGACTTAATTTTAGTCTATTGGCTTAATCAAATTAAGTCAATTAGCAATCAAATTGCTAATCGATCCTCCTACAATACTTGCACTAGGTTAAATGTCAATCATATTGATCATTTAACCCTAGAACGATTCTTAATCATTGATCAACCATCCGATTGGATCGTGAACTCTAATGTGTGACCTCATAGGTCTGAACCTAAGCTAGTAGTATAGAAATAAATTTTTGTACCAATCAAAGTGACCATCTAGTAATGATCCCGACGGTCGGATAGGTTGAATATGTAGAACAACATCCTTAGAACCCATGCGGATATAGTTTTCATATAATTCATTCTCTTGACCAAAATACTCATAAGATACCTCAGAGTTCAATTGTCAACTTTGATCAGGTTGTCCATATTGTATTTCAAAATATCAAATCCATCTAATGGATTACACCGACCAAGGTTTTGCTATTAGATGTGTGCCCTAGATGCCAGATTGGCTAACACATTCCTGTATAAATGTAAGGGCAAATTTATAATTTTGACTATAAATGAATAAAAGAGTTTTTCTACTATCACATTATGTACATTATATCTGTGATACATCCTTTGAGTTAGTAGGAATGTTAATTTATATTTTCAAGAGTTGAAAATTTAAGACATGAATTTACATAACTAACTCATAAACAGCTCCTGACCATAGGATCATCATGAGGATGGTGATCGATCCGGAGGTTGGTATACGATCGCTTTCTTAGGGTAGATATATTTTGAGTCTACAGTCTGGAGACATCAGAGTGAGAGTACAGATATTCATTGAGAATGAGAGTACTGAGCGTGACTACCTCTAGCAGTCATAAGGAAGTCTACCTTCTCATCGATGACTAGCTCGATGCTGCAGCTGTGTGTCTAGTTCTTTGACCTGAGGTACATCGACAGTTCACCTTGAGTGTGTTATAGTTTGACTACACCATAACTCAATTTTCTAGCCATTCAGAATCTTGAGGTGTATGTTGCTGTAGCATATTCATTGTAGGAACCAGATTACACCAAGATAGGATCTATCAACCTCGGTAGATAAGAAAAGTAGTCCTATGATGATCGAAAGATTGAGTCCTTAAGCCCATGGCCATGGCAGAGTGAAATAATGGAAAAGAGGTTTCATTAAGATTTCACATCGGACTTGGATTGATCGATTGATTCATATGACTGATGTTGGATTTGACGAGTTCACCTTAACCCTAATTCAGTCGGGACACATGATAGAGGAACTCAATCACACAGGTAGCTGCACCGAGAGGTTCATCTTCATTTCTGATGGGTTGCCACCATATACTGCTAGATGTCATCGATGGAATTTGGAAGCAATTAGAATGATCTTGATGATCGATCATTCTAATTGTCTGAATCAGAAGAGCTCTGATCCATCGAAAGGAGTTTCGATGATGTCGATGATGAGATCATGACATGTCTCATTACCATACGAAAATGAACCTAACTGGATCATACAAATAAGAGTTAGGATCTAGATGTTATCAATTGAGCTAGCCCAGTTCGATTGATTTGGATTAGATCCAATTAGGTTCAAGAAAATCGTGCTAGCACATGATTGAGCCTAACTTTCTCCTCGTACAATCTTTTCTATCTCGACTGAGCCAAATGTGATTTGACTCACCTAGAGAACCTTGAGAAGGTTTCTCACAGTCTGATTGGAGCCAGTCCAGCTCAAAAATAACTTATCTTAATTCATGAGATGAATTTAAGACAACACCTGCTAATTACTGTCACCTGCTATTTTCATTTTAGGACATTGGTCCAACGTTGACCCATGGACCTTGGACTGAAGGCCACTTGGCAAGAGGTCATTGGAGATTTTTTATGGAGTGTCCACCTGCTAAATTGGGCCTCAAAGTGGGTTCCATATTCAGATTGGGCGTGCACCCCAAGTGGATAAGGATAGAGTCCCATGAGATGAGGACTCTGATCCCTTGATCAACTTAGATTGTGGGGCATCAATCTCACTATGCTTATCCAGTGTTGGCACCAATAGTAGAAGGAATTATGGGGATTCTTATTTGATATGATCAGATGACATCACTCCATCAATCAAAATTTTTCAAAATTAATTAAAATTTTTTGATTGATCGAATGATGTGGCACTGCATGGCGCAGCAGGGTCTATTTAACCCTATTTGTGCCTAGGATTTAGTGACTCTGCTCAATAACCAGCAAAAGCCTAAATCCTCTCCACTTCTCTACACCCCCTCTGCTCCTCTCCCTCCCCTCTTCATGTCCAAGAGGTTGGGCATCCATCTGGTGCTTATCCAAGGCGTGGTGGCTTCTTGATTAGAAGGCTGCAGAGATTTGTCGAGAAGCTGCTGCTCCAACTTTAGAAGATCTTTTGAAGATCTTTCAGACCAGATTCAAATCTAATTTTTGGAGAAAAGATTTATGAGGAGAAGATAATCCAAATCTTACTTGAGTAGATACCGGTAGAGAACAGGCGACTGAGTGACTATTTTAGAACCTCGGGCATTGCTGCGATCATCTACAGGGTAATCTAGTTACCCTAGAGGTATTTCTCTATTTCTCATAATTTTAGATTTAATTTTAGATTTAATATCAGATAATAAGAATTAGATCTAATAGATCTTAGATCTAAAATATTTTAGGATATTTTTTTTAAAAATATTCCACCCCAGATCTCATTGGATCTCGAAGATCCTACAAGAAAAAAGCTAGTTTTTCCTTCAACTGGTATTAGAGCCAGGTTGATGGCTCTATTTTAGATCTAATTTAGATCTGATTTTTATTTTTATTTATCTAATATTGATGGATTTTATATGTCACATCAGATGTGATAGGATCTAAAATCAAAAAAATTTAAAATTAAATCCAAGTAGATCTAACATGGATGAGATGCATGACTAGACTAGGAATAGTTTAATCTATGAATAGTCTTATAGTTTTATATTTTAATGTGATTAAAATATAAATTAGATCTAATTTATTCTCTATTATTTTGATATTATAAATATTATATTCATATCAAAAAATAAAAAAAAAATTTAATTAATTCATAAGATTGATCTATTGCATGCTTAGACTAGTTGTAGAATTGTTCTAGTAACTGTCTAGAATAGATTTCATATTGAATAGTTTAATTTAAATTTTATTTTTCAGATGTTATATGTGAGGTATCAGATCTGAAAGCATACTAATTAAATCAGATTTTAATACATGAGACGTATGCAAAGTATGTATAAGTTAGATCTAAAATTATATATGTGATATGTAACTTAGATCTAACTAGTTTTGTAGTTAAATTAATATTTCTGATTAAGGTGTTCCTCATGGCCATCTGGTCATAAGAACAAAGTAGGGTTTAAGACCCTCTCCTCCTATTCAATGGGGTGTTCTTATGGCGTGTGGAGGTACTGCGCGTTCATCCTTAATCAAAAATTAAAATTTACTTTTCTGCAAAACCCTAGATCCTGAAACCCTAGGATTTATTTTACATGTTTTATTTATGAACCCAAGACTTAATTAATGAATTAAGCCTATGAAATCAAATTAGGTCTAAAATTGAATATTTCAAATCTAAGCCATTTTTATAAAATTGGGTTTGGGCTAGGGTAGCTCAATTAGGTTTAGCGGTTGATCAAATCGAATCAAAAGTTGGTTAGGTGGGATCATGAAAGCTAATAATTGATTAGTCTAATAGGATTAAGTCTAGGTCAAGGTTGAATCACATTCATATATGACTCGATCAAGTTAAGTCCTAATTTGGCTCAGTGGTTAGAGCCTAGATTGTAGGCTAACCCAATTGGTTTTGGTTCGATAATTTGGTGTCTAAGGTAAGTTGGGCAAATACGACCGACTGGTTTTTAATAGGGAGCTACTCGACTCGAATGCGTTCTTGTCAAGTTAATGGCATATCCCTCCCACCGGTCTCACTTACTAGGCCATATGTGTCGATCCAGTTTTGATTTGAGGTGGCTAACAATTCGAGCTAACCCATGCCACTAGGTTAGTCATAATTTTTATAATTATGTCAAGTCAAGTTTAATGAGACCTAAATCAAATCTTCCTAAGAAAATATTAAGTCTAAGGTCTTCCACCATTGTGGATGTGCGGGTCCTTCCCGGGGTTGATTGTTCTCGACTGGTTACAGTGGCTCAGTTGCACTGGGAAGATGCAACCATGTCTATTAGGCATTGGATGCTATGGATTAGAGGATGGATTATGCTCAATATTTCGGATACGGTGAGGGACCCAATCAGAAATCTAATTCGTGCAAATGGTGGGTCTGACTTAACTAATGATTGGAGCAATATTCTAGGTATGGTGAGCTTCATGAATTAGAGATCAAGTTTTAGGTGTACTATGATTAGAGAATCATTGGACAAGAGTTATCCACTCATCGGTTGACCCATCACCAATAACTGTTAGGTGAGGTGGTGAGCCAGTCGGTGAGACCGCCCACCCACTAGAAATTACTAATCACAAAGATTTTCACATCTCTACCTAGGGAGTGTAGGGATCTGAGAAAATAGTGAGTGCCTAATTTGTTTAAAAATGAAACCCCTAAACAAATTGGTTAAGTCTGATTACAAAATCAAACTAAAATTTTTGACTCTCTATAGGAAACATGTCTGCGTCCAACCCCCTGACCAAAATACTAGACACCCACAGATTGACTGGACCTAATTTCAAGGACTGCTTGAGGAACTACAAAATTATTCTGGATTTTGAGAAACTGACTTATGTCTTGGACCAGGACCCACCTATCGTACCAGCACGTCCGACTGCTGAACAGAGAGCGTCTCTGAAAAAGTAGACAGATAACGATAACAAAGCTAGGTACTACATGTTTGATGTCATGTCTGATGACTTGTAGCGCCAGCATGAGAACATTATGACTACCCACCAAATGTTGGCTCACCTACAAGAGTTGTTTAGTGAACAAAGTCGTGCAACCAAGTATCAAGTTTGCCAAAGATTTTTTAAGGCTAAAATGCATGATGGGCAGTCAGTCCAAGATCATTGTTTGATAATGATCAAGGACCTTGAGGAGCTTGAGAAGCTCGATGTCATCTTAGACAGGGATTTTTAGATTGATGTGATCCTTCAATTTTTGTCTGATGCATATGGTCAGTTCATCATGAACTTCCAGATGCATAAGATGTAGTGTACCTTGGTTGAGTTAATGAACATGTTGGTTATGGCTGAGCTTTCTTTGAAGGGTTCAAAAGGCTCAGTCTTTACTGTGGAGCAGACTTCTTCCAAGAGAAAGTCTTTTGGAAAGAAGAAGAAGTCTGCGAAGAAGTAGAAGGTGGATGGGAAGAAGAAGAAGATGGAACCGAAGAAGAAGGCTGCTGAAAAGGAAAAATGTTTCCATTGTAATTCAGACGGCCATTGAAAGCGAAACTGTCCTCAGTACCTAGCCACCTTGAAGAACAAGAAGGATTGTCCTTCTGGAGGAATGCTCATTATAGAATCTAATCTTACGATTTTCTCTGCAACCAGTTGGATACTTGACTCTGGTTCTAGTGCTCATTTGTGTACTTCTATGCAGGGTCTTGAGGAGAGTAGGAAGCTGAGGGATGGGGATATGATCTTACGCATCGGGAACGGAGCAAGAGTTACTGCTGTGGCCGTGAAAACCTACCCTCCGTGATTACCATTAGGATTAGATTTAGTTCTTAGAGATTGTTATTATGTGCTTGCAGCAAGCAGGAATTTGATTTTTGTTTCATGCTTAGCACAAAAAGGCTATGTAATTAGCTTTTATAAGAACCATTGTAACATATTTTATGAAAATAATAAAGTTACAAATAATTTTCTTATTAATGTTCTCTATCAACTACATATTGATGTATCTATATTTCATATCGAGCAAAGTGTGAATGCCATGGGAATTAAAAGGCCTAGAGATAGTCTAAATGATAGGTATCTGTGGCACCTAAGGCTAGGTCATATAGTGGAAGACAGGGTTAACAAATTGAAAAAATTGGGCTATTGAGTCTGTTGACTTCTGAGTCATATCCAATTTGTGAATCATACCTTCAAGGCAAAATGATCAAGCTCCCTTTTACAGGACATAGGGAAAGGGCCCCAGACCTACTTGCCCTAGTACATACAGATGTGTGCGGCCCATTTGATGTGCCGGCTAGAGGTAACTATGTCTACTTTATTACCTTCATTGATGATATGTCTAGGTATGGATATGTGTTTCTAATGAAACACAAGTCTGAAGCCTTTGAAAAGTTCAAAGAATTCAGATATGAAGTAGAAAAATAAGCAGAAAAACCCATTAAGATTCTTCGACAGATTGAGGAGGCGAATACCTTAGTCGGAAGTTCCTAGACTATCTTAAGGATAATGGCATAGTCTCTCAATGGACTTCACTTGGAATGCCACAACTCAACGGGGTTTCAGAACAGAGGAACCGGACCCTATTAGATATGGTCTGTTCCCTGATGAGCTTCATGGACCTCCCTGAGTTTTTTTGGGGACATTGTCTCATGACAGCAATATATGTATTAAATAGGGTTTCCTCTAAAACTGTTCCTACCACACCGTATGAGATATGGCATGGTAAGAAGCCAAGTCTGAGTCATCTCAAAATTTGGGGTTGTCCGACTCATGTCAAGAGATAGCAGGCGGACAAGTTAGAGTTCAGGTCTTTTAGAGCTCGATTCATAAGATATTCTAAAGAGTCATTAGGATACTATTTTTATATTTTGAAAGATCACAATGTGATTGTGAATCGACATGCTATTTTTTTTTAAAAATAGTTTATTCAAGATAGTGGCATCGAAAGAATAATTAAGCTCAAGGAGAATGTCTCCCAAGAGCAACGAGCTAAGGAACCTGAGGAACCCAATCAATTAGAACCAGTCCTAATACAACCTCTTCCACCTCGTAGATCGACTAGGGTTTTTTATCCTCTTGAAAGGTACTTAGGTACTATACAAGAGGAAGTAGAGGAAATATTCTTCATAAAAAATAGGGCTCATGGCGATGACCCGAAGATCTATGATGAGGCGATATCAGATATCGACTCCGAGAAATGGTTAGAGGTAATGAGATCAGAAATTGACTCGATGCACTCAAACCAAGTCTGGACCTTGGTAGATCCACCTGAAGATATTGTATCTATTAGGTGTAAATGGATCTTAAAAAAAAAGATAGGTGCAGATGAGAATGTGGAGACATTCAAGGCTAGGCTCGTAGCGAAAGATTATAGTCAGCGCGAAGGCATTGACTATCAGGATACCTTTTCGCCCGTAGCCATGCTAAAAACCATCCGCACATTGCTTGCTATTGCAACCTATTTTGATTATGAAATATAGTAGATGGACGTGAAAACAGCGTTCTTAAATGGATATCTTGAGAAAGATATCTATATGGAACAGCCGCTTGGTTTTACATCCAGTGATGATGATCACAAGATCTGCAAGCTGCAAAAGTCTATTTATGGACTTAAGCAAGCATCTCGGAGCTGGAATACTTGTTTCAATGATGTGATCAAAATATTTGGTTTCATCAAGAACAAGGAACCATGTGTGTTCAAGAAGGTCAGTGGGAGTGCAGTTGTCTTCCTCGTACTATACGTAGATGACATCCTTCTGATTGGGAATGATATTTTCATGTTAACCTCAGTCAAAATATGGTTGTCTAAGGAGTTCTCTATGAAAGATCTAGGAGAGGCATCCTTTATACTGGGTATTAAGGTCTATAGAGATAGACCAAATAGGATGCTGGGACTTTCACAGAAGATGTACATAGAGGTGCTAAAAAGTTTAGTATGGAAAACTCCAAAAGAAGTTTAGTACCTTTTATACGTGGCATTCATCTCTCCAATCAGATGTGCCCTAGCACACCTGAGGAGATTGAACGCATGAGCAAGATCCCTTATGCTTCCGCAATAGGGAGCCTCATGTATGCCATGCTATGTACACGACCTGATATAGCCCATGCTGTGAGTGTCACAAGCAGATATCAGTCGAATCTAAGCGAAGAGCATTGAGCTTCTGTGAAATGTATCCTTAAGTACTTGAGAAGGACTAAGGATATATTTCTAATCTTTGGGAATGGAGAACTCAAGGTTCAGGGATTTATAGACTCAGACTTTATGTCTGATATAGATGATCGATAGTCGACATCTGGGAGTCTGTTCATTTACAATGATGGTGTAGTTAGCTAGAAGAGTTTCAAGCAGACGGTGATTACTGATTCTACCATTGAGCAGAGTATATTGCTGCATCGAAAGATGCGAAGGAGGCATTCTGGTACAAAAAGTTTGCCACAGAACTTGGAGTAATGTCATCGGATGCCGTCCCTCTTTACTGCGATAATAATGGTGCCATAGCTTTAGCTAAGGAGCCAAGGTCTCACCAAAAGTCCAAGCATATCGAGCGGCGATTCCATCTGATCCGTGATTACCTTGAAAAAGGTTATGTCGAGGTTATGAGAGTCGAGTCTATAGACAATGTGGTAGACCCACTGACAAAGCCATTATGCCAGTAAAAAATCGAAGCCCACCTTGAGAAGATGGGACTTAGATATATAGCCAATTGGCATTAGGTCAAGTGGGAGTTTGTTAGATGTGTGCCCTAGATGCCAGATTGGCTGATACATTCCTGTACAAATATAAGGATAAATTTATAATTTTGATTATAAATGAATAAAAGAGTTTTTCTACTATCACATTGTGTACATTATGTCTGTGATACATCCTTTGAGTTAGTAGGAATGTTAATTCATATTTTCAAGAGTTGAAAATTTAAGGCATGAATTTACATAACTAACTCATAAACAGCTCCTGACCATAGGATCATCATGAGGATGGTGATCGATCTGGAAGGTTGGTGTATGATCGCTTTCTTAGGATAGATGTGTCTTGAGTCTATGATGTGAAGATTCCAGAGTGAGAGTATAGATATTCATTGAGAACGAGAGTACTGAGCGTGACCACCTCGAGCAGTCATAAGAAAGTCTACCTTCTGGTCGATGAATAGCTTGATGCTACAGCTGTGTGTCTAGTTCTTTGACTTGAGGTACATCGATAGTTCACCTTGAGTGTGTTATAGTTTGACTACATCATAACTCGATCTCCTAGCCATTTGGAATCCTGAGGTGTATGTTGGCTGTAGCATATTCATTGTAGGAACCAGATTGCACCAAGATGGGATCTATCAACCTCGGTAGATAAGAGTAGTCCTATGATGATCGAAAGATTGAGTCTTTAAGCCCATGGCCATGGTAGAGTGAAATAATGAAAAAGAGTTTTCATTAAGGTTTCACATTGGACTTGCATCGATCGATTGATTCATATGACTGATGTTGGGTTTGACGAGTTTACCTTAACCCTAATTCAGTCGGGACTCATGATAGAGGAACTCAATCACACAGGTAGCTGCACTGAGAGGTTCATCTTTATTTCTGATGGGTTGCCACCATATACTGCTAGGTATCACTGGTGGATTTTGAAAGCAATTAGAATGATCTTGATGATCGATCATTCTAATTGTCTGAATCAGAAGAGTTCTGGTCCATCAAAAGGAGTTTCGATGATGTCGATGATGAGATCACGATATGTCTCATTACCATATGAAAATAAACCTAACTGGGTCACACAAACACGAGTTAGGATCTGGATGTCATCAATTGAGCTAGCCCAATTCGATTGATTTGGATTAGATCTAATTAGGTTTAAGAAAATCATGCTAGCACACGATTGAGCCTAACTTTCTCCTCGTGTAATCTTTTCTATCTCGATTGAGCCAAATATGATTTGACTCACCTAGAGAACCATGAGAAGGTTTCTCACAATCTGACTGGAGCCAATCTAGCTCAGAAAGGTCTTATTTTAATTCATGAGATGAATTTAAGACAAGACCGGCTAATTCCTGTCACCTGCCATTTTTATTTTAGGATATTGGTCAAATGTTGACCCATGGACCTTGGATTGAAGGCCACTTGGCAAGAGGTCATTGAAGATTTTTTATGGAGTGTCCACTTGCTAAATTGGGCCTCAAAGTGGGCACCATATTCAAATTGGGCATGCACCCCAAGTGGATAAGGATAGAGTCCCATAAGATGAGGACTCTGATCCCTTGATCAACTTGGACTGTGGGACGTCAATCTCACTATGCTTATCCAATGTTGGTGCCAATAGTAGGAGGAATTATGGGAATTCTTATCTGATATGATCAGATGACATCACTGTACCAATTAATTTTTTTTTAAAATTAATTAAAATTTTTTGATTGATCGAATGATGTGGCACTGCATGGCACAACAGGGTCTATTTAAACTCTGTCTGCGCCTAGGGTTTAGTGACTCTACTCAATAATCAGCAAAAGTCTAAATCTTCTCCACTTCTCTACACCCCCTCTGCTCCTCTCCCTCCCCTCTTCACATCCAAGAGGTTGGGCGTCCATCTGGTGCTTATCCAAGGCATGGTGGCTTCTTGATTAGAAGGCCACAGAGATTTGTCGAGAAGCTGCTGCTCTAGCTTTAGAAGATCTTTTGAAGATCATTCAAATCAGATCCAGATCTGATTTTTGGAGTAAAAATTTGTGAGAAGAAGATGATCCAGATCTTACTTGAGTGGATACTGGTAGAGGCCAGGTGACTGCATGGCTATTTTGGAACCTTGGGCATTGCTGCGATCATCTACAGGATAATCTAGTTACCCTAGAGGTATTTCTCTATTCCTTATAATTTTAGATTTAATTTTAGATTTAATATTAGATAATAAAAATTAGATCTAATAAATCTTAGATCTGAAATATTATAGGATAATTTTTTTTAAAATATTCCATCCCAGATCTCATTAGATCTGGAAGATCCTACAAGGAAAAAGCCGATTTTTTCTTCAACTGGTATCAGAGTCAAATTGATGGCTCTATTTCAGATCTAATTTAGATCTAATTTTTATTTTTATTTATCTAATATTAATTGATTTTAGATATCATATTAGATATGATAGGATCTGAAATCAAAAAAATTTAAAATTAAATCTAAGTAGATCTAACATGTATGAGATGCATGACTAGACTAGGAATAGTTTAATCTATGAATAGTCTTATCATTTTATATTTTAATATGATTAAAATATAAATTAGATCTAATTTATTTTTTATTTTTTTGATATTATAAATATTATATTTAGATCAAAAAATAGAAAATAAAATTTAATTAATTCATAAGATTGATCTATTGCATGTCTAGACTAGTAGAATTATTCTAGTAACTGTCTAGAATAGATTTCATATTGAATAGTTTAATTTAAATCTTATTTTTTAGATATTATATGTGATGTATCAGATCTGAAAGCATGCTAATTAGATCAAATTTTAATACATGAGATGTATGCAAAACATGTATAAGTTAGATCTAAAATTATATATGTGATATGTAACTTAGATCTAACTAGTTTTGTAGTTAAATTAATATTTCTGATTAAGGTGTTTCTCATGGCCATCCGATCATAAGAACAAAGTAGGGTTTAAGACCCTCTCCTCTCATTCAATGGGGTGTTCTTATGGCATGTAGGGGTGCTACGCATTCATCCTTAATCAGAAATCAAAATTTACTTTTCTGTAAAATCCTAGATCCTGAAATCCTAGGATTTATTTTATATGTTTTGTTTATGAACCCAAGACTTAATTAATGAATTAAGCCTATGAAATCAAATTAGGTCTAAAATTGAGAATTTCAGATCTAAGTCATTTTCATAAAATTGGGTTCGGGCTTGGGTAGCTCAATTAGGAATAGCGGTTGATCAAACCGAATCAAAAGTTGGTTAGGTGGGATCATGAAAGCTAATAATTGACCAGCCTAATAGGATTAAGTCTAGGTCAAGGTTGAATCACATTTATATGTGACTCGATTAAGTTAAGATCTAATTTGGTTCAGTGGTTAGAGCCTGGATTGTTGGCTAACCTAATTTATTCTGGTTCGATAATTTGGTGTCTAAGGCAAGTTGGGCAGATGTAACCGACTGGTTTTTAATTGGGAGCTACTCGACTTGAATGCATTCTTGTCAAGTTAATGGCATATCCCTCCCACCAGTCTCACTTACCTAGCCATATATGTCGACCCAGTTTTGATTTGAGGTGGCTAACAATTCGAGCTAACCCATGCCATTAGGTTAGTCATAATTGTTATGACTATGTCAAGTCAAGTTTAATGAGACCTAAATCAAATCTCCCTAAGAAAATATTAAGTCTAAGGTTTTCCACCATTGTGGATGTGCGGGCCTTTTCCGGAGTTGATTGTTCTCGGCTGGTTACAGTGGCTCAGTTGCATCAGAAAGATTCAACCTGTCTATTAGGCATTGGATGCTATGGATTAGAGGATGGGTTGTGCTCAATATTTCGGATACGGTGAGGGATCCAATCAGGAATCTAATTCGTACATATGGTGGGTCTGACTTGACTAAGGATTGGAGCAATATTTCGGATACGGTGAGCTTCATGAATTAGAGACCAAGTTTTGGGTGCACCATAATTAGAGAATCATTGGACAAGAGTTGTTCACTTATCGGTTGACCCATCACCAATAACTGTTAGGTGAGGTGGTGAGCCAGTTGGTGAGACCGCACCACCTACTAGAAATCACTAATCACAGAGATTTTCACATCTCTACCTAGAGAGTGTAGGGATCTGAGAAAATAGTGGGAGCCTAATTTATTTAAAAAAGAAATTCCAAAATAAATTGGTTAAGTCTGATTACAAAATCTAACTAAAAATTTTTGACTCTCTACAGGAAACATGTCAGCGTCCATCCCCTTGACCAAAATACTAGACACCCACAGATTGACTGGACCTAATTTCAAGGACTGATTGAGAAACTATAGAATTGTTCTGGATTTCGAGAAACTGGCTCATATCTTAGACCAGGACCCACCTGCCATACCAGCATGTCCGACTACTGAACAGAGAGCATCTCTGAAATGGTGGATGGATGACGATAACAAAGCCAGGTACTACATGTTGGGTGTCATGTCTGATGACTTGCAGCACCAGCATGAGAACATTATGACTATCCGCCAAATGATGGCTCACCTACAAGAGTTGTTTGATGAACAAAGTCACGCAGCCAAGTATCAAGTCTGCCAAAGAATTTTTAAGGCTAAAATGAGTGATGGGCTGTCAGTCCAAGATCATTGTTTGACAATGATCAAGGATCTTGAGGAGCTTGAGAAGCTCGATATCATCTTAGACATGGATTTTCAGATTGATGTGATCCTTTAGTCCTTGTCCGATGCATATGGTCAGTTCATCTTCATCATGAACTTTCATATGCATAAGATGCAGTGTACCTTGGCTGAGTTAATGAACATGTTGGTTACGGCTGAGCTTTTTTTGAAGGGTTCAAAAGGCTCAGTTCTTACTGTGGAGCGGACTTCTTTCAAGAGAAAGTCTTTTGGAAAGAAGAAGAAGTCTACGTAGAAGTAGAAGGTGGATGGGAAGAAGAAGAAGACAGAACCGAAGAAGAAGGCTGCTGAAAAGGAAAAATATTTCCACTACAATTCAGACGGCCATTGGAAGCGAAACTGTCCTCAGTACCTGGCCACCCTGAAGAACAAGAAGGATGGTCCTTCTGGAGGAATGCTCATTATAAAATCTAATCTTACGATTTTCTTTGCATCCAGTTGGGTACTTGACTCTGGTTTTAGTGCTCATTTGTGCACTTCTATACAGGATCTTGAGGAGAGCAGGAGGCTGAGGGATGGGGATATGATCCTACACATCGAAAATAGAGCAAGAGTTGCTGCTATGGCCGTGAGAACCTACCCTTTGTGATTACCGTTAGGATTAGATTTAGTTCTTAGAGATTGTTATTATGTGCCTGTAGTAAGCAGAAATTTGATTTCTGTTTCATGTTAGCACAAGAAGGCTATGTGATTCGCTTTCATAAGAACTATTGTAACAAATTTTATGAAAATAATAAAGTTGCAAATGATTTTCTTATTAATGGTCTCTATTAGCTACATATTGATGTATCTGTATTTCATATCAAGCAAAATGTGAATGCCATGGGAATTAAAAGGCTAGAGATAGTCTAAATGATAGGTATCTGTGGCACCTAAGGCTAGGTCATATAGCGGAACATAGGGTTAACAAATTGGAGAAATCCAGACTATTGAGTCCGTTGACTTCCGAGTCATATCCAGTTTGTGAATCATGCCTTCAAGGCAAAATGACCAAGCTTCCTTTTATAGGACATAGGGAAAGGGCTCCAGACCTACTTGCCCTAGTACATACAGATGTGTGCGACCCATTTGATGTGCCGGCTAGAGGCAACTATGTCTACTTCATTACCTTCATCGATGATGTGTCTAGGTACAGGTATGTGTTTCTAATGAAACACAAGTCTGAAGCCTTTAAAAAGTTCAAAGAATTCAGACATGAAGTAGAAAAATAAATAGGAAAGCCCATTAAGGTTCTTCGATCAGATCGAGAAGGCGAATACCTTAGTCGAGAGTTTCTAGACTATCTTAAGGACAATGGCATAGTCTCTCAATGGACTCCACCTGGAATGCCATAACTTAACAGGGTTTCAGAATGGAGGAACCGGACCCTATTAGATTTAATCAAATTAAATTAGATTTAAATCTGATTTAATTTTTTAATCAAATTAGAAATTAGGTTGACCCAAGTCCTTATTGAACTAGGACTAGTTTTTTCTTGCACTTGGCTTATCCATTAAACCAATTGAACTTGATCCAATCAAGCCCAAACTAAATCTAATTAAATTATATTCAATTAGACTTAATTTTAGCCCATTGGCTTAATCAAATTAAATCAATTAGCAATCAAATTACTAATCGATCCTCCTGCAATACTTGCACTAGGTTAAATGTTAATCGTATTGATCATTTAACCCTAGAATGATTCTTAATCATTGATCAACCATCCGATTGGATCGTGAACTCTAATGTGTATGACCTCATAGGTCCGAACCTAAGCTAGTAGTATAGAAATAAATTTTTATACCAATCAAGGTGACCATCTAGCAATGGTAGCCGACGGTCGGATAGGTCGAATATGTAGAACAACATCCTTAGAACCCATGCGGATATAGTTTCCATATAATTCATCCCCTTGACCAAAATACTCATAGGATACCTTAGAGTTCAACTGTCAACTCTAATCAGGTTGTCCATATTGTATTTCAAAATATCAAATCCATCTAATGGATTATCCTAGCCAAAGTTTTGCTAAATTGAAATACAGCGACTCATTTTTCTCCAACTCTTGGAGTGGTCAATCCTATCTTGATCACACTTCGACTTCGCAAGTACTGACTATGCCCAAAAGTCTTCCATCATTGAATTAAAAATTTAGTTAGTCTAGTACAAAAGCACAATGTGTTGATTGCAAGTCACTGAGGCGATCTGAGGTCTAAGGGATACTTATACCTATATCCCATCGAGACATCTTCGACAGCAGAATGCTTTGGAGTTGATCATGTTTAATGATGATATACCCTTACATCTCACCTGTATACCATACCAGTGTCTCCACACTCGGTTAAGAGGACAACCAACCCATATGGCCTACAGCAACCTATGCTCGATAGAAGCTGTCGTCTTTATTAGCAGCCTATCATTTAGTCGTGAACAGTTTTAAGGACTAATCGATAAATCCTCTCTTTATCGAATCTAAATAGTCCTAAGGACTTCATCACAACAACGGAGTTCATTAGAAGATGAAAACTTGTGATGAAAATATAAAAAATATATTTTATTTATTAATAAATCAATTACAATACAAGATTGCTCAACCATCAACAGGTTGATGATTGATCTTTGAGACATATTTCTCAACAACTCCCACTTATCCTAAAACTACTCAGCACAGTATCTAATACCCATCTTCAACTTGTAGTTGTCGAACTCCTTTATCGCCAGGGCTTTAGTGAAGGGGTCGGCCAAGTTCTCCTTTCCGTCGATCTTCTGAGGGTCGACGTCATCTCGATCCATGATCTCTCAGATCAGATGGAAGCGGCACAAAATGTGCTTCATCCGC
The DNA here is from genome assembly GCF_000442705.2 of Elaeis guineensis. Classification (NCBI taxonomy): domain Eukaryota; kingdom Viridiplantae; phylum Streptophyta; class Magnoliopsida; order Arecales; family Arecaceae; genus Elaeis; species Elaeis guineensis. The sequence continues at coordinate 62,298,084 of NC_025998.2, forward strand.
TGGTGTGCTTTGGGTTCCTTTACTCGAGCAATGGCACCAGTGCTGTCGTAGTTTAGCAAGACTGGACTATCGAGGGAGGATGCAACTCTGAGCTCGATGATGAATTTTTTCAGCCACACAGCTTCCTTCGCAGCATCTGATGCTGCGATGTACTCTGCCTCATATATAGAGTCTGCCACAGTATGCTGTTTGGAACTCTTACAACAGATGGTTCCACCATTCAGAGTAAAGACATAATCTGACATGTTTCTACTGCCATCATGGTCAGATTGAAAGCTGGAGTCTGTGAACCCCATAAGTTTCAGATCTGACTGATCATAAACCAACCATTATTCCTTAGTTTTTCTCAAATACTTAAGGATGGCTTTAACCACTTTCCAGTGATTTTCTCCAGGATCAGATTGGTATCTACTCACTATTCTTAGTGAGTATGCCACATCTGGCCTTGTACATATCATGACGTACATGATAGATCCCATGATCGAAGCATATGGGACTCTACTCATATGCTCTCTCTCTTCAGGAGTTGTCAGACAATCCTTCTTAGAGAGAAATTTCATGGCCTATCGGTAGATAGCCCTTCTTGAAATTTTTCATGCTGAACCTCTTCAGCACAGTGTCTATGTACGTGAACTGGGACAATCCAAGCATCCTTTTAGATCTATCCCTATAGATCTTCATCCCTAGGATGTAGGATGCTTTACCCAAGTTCTTCATGGAGAACTGTGATGACAACCAAATATTTATTTCCTGTAGTGCGGGGATATCATTTCTGATTAAGAGAATATCATCTACATACAAGATAAGGAATACCACAACTGGACCATTTGCCCATTTATTGATGCAGGGCTGTTCTCCATTCTTAACGAAGCCATACGTTTTGATCACCTTATCAAAATACATATTCCAACTCTGAGAAGCTTGCTTCAATCCATAAATGGATCTTTGAAGCTTGCACACCTTGGACTCATCTATGGATCTAAACCTCTCAGGTTGTATCATATACACCTCTTTGGTCAGCTCTCCATTCAGGAAAGCTATCTTTACATCCATCTGCCAGATCTCATAATCCAGATGGACAGCTAATGTAAGCATTATCTGAATAGATTTGAGCATTGCCAAAAGGGAGAATGTCTCGTTATAGTCAATACCATAATGTTGATGATATCCCTTGGCAACCAGATGGGCTTTATAGATCTCCACCTTTCCGTCTATGCCCCTCTTCCTTTTGAAGATCCATTTACACCTAATAGGTTTAACCCCTTTAGGTAGGTCAACCAATGTCCATACATCATTGACCTTCATAGACTCCATTTCAAATTTCATGGCTTCAAGCTATTTCTTGAAATCAAATCTCTGCATTACATCCATATAGGTGATCGGATCCTCATCATTCTCATCAAATTCGATGGGATCACCGTCTCGAATCAAAAAATTATAGTATCTATCTGGCTGATGCGGTACTCTATCAAATCGCCTTAATGATGTAGGTACATTGAGCTTCGAATCTGATCTAATCAAATCTGACTCAGGTTCAGCTATTGGTGTCGGTCCTTCTACCTGTTGAACTTCATCAAGTTCAACCTTAGAGGCAACAATTCCTTCACAAGAAACTCCTTTTCTAAAAGGGTTACCTTAAGGCTGACGAACACCTTTTGTTCATCAATATGATAGAAAAAATATCTTTTGGTCTCTTTGGAGTACCCTATGAATATGCATTTGTCAGATCTAGGTCCAAATTTATGTGTAACTAGCCATTTGACATAAGTCGGGTACCCTCAAACCCTAAGGTGTAAAAGTGCTGGCTTACGCCCTGTCCATATCTTATATGAAGTCTTAATTACAGACTTACTTGGAACCCTATTTAATAGATAACAGGTCGATTAGAGTGCATATCCTCAGAAAGATATCAGCAAGCTGGCAAAACCCATCATGGATAACAGAGTCTGATTTCTCCTTTCAGACATACCATTATGCTGTGGTGTTCCTGAAAGAGTCCATTGAGAGAGAATCCTATTCTCTTCTAGATATGTGAGAAACTCATCAGAAAGGTATTCTCCTCCTCGATCAGACCGAAGAGTTTTAATACTCTTTTCAGTTTATTTTTCTACTTCACTTCGAAATCGTTTGAACATTTCGAATGAATCTGACTTATGTTTCATCAGATAGACATATCCATATCTGGATAGATCATTTATGAAAGTGATGAAGTAGAAATATCCACCTCTAGTACTTGTGCTCATGGGCCCGCATATATCAGTATATACTAGGCCCAAGAGCTCAGTAGCTCTCTCACCTTTTTCAGTAAAAGGTAACTTGGTCATTTTACCAAGAAGATAGGACTCTAGGTTGGAAGTGATTCACAATCACTGACTTTGAGGATTTCCTCTTGAGTCAACCTATTTATCCTGTTCTTGTTTATATGACCTAGTCTATAGTGCCATAAGTAGATATCTGATACACTATCTAATCTAGGGTGCTTGCCAGTAGAATAGACTATGTTAACAGGTTGTGATAACATATACACACCATTGTTCAAATGTCCACAAAAAATAGTAACACCATTCATAATGATATTACAAACTTGTTTCTTTATTGAAATTTCATAATCATTTTTGGCCAGAAGGCCTACAGAAATAATATTTAAAAAAAAATTAGGATAGAAACGACAATCATTAAGAACAACGGTATGGGACTCAAATATAAGTTTCAAGATTCTTAATGCTAGAACTGGAACTGGTCTTCCATCTCCAACATTTAGGAACCTCTCACCTTGCTCGAATTTTCTACTAACCTGCAACCCCTGCAATGAATTACAAATATGGTAAGGGCTATTGGTATCCAACACCGAGTCAGTTATATCATAAATATAAAAATTATAAGGAGTTATCATATAAATACCATGCCCAGCAACAGCTTGCTTCTTTCTCTGCCTGTTCGAGTCCAAGGAGGCAATGTACTGAGGACAATTCCTCTTCCAATGCCCCTACTTCTTGCAAAAGAAGCATTCAGCTTGACTCTTATTGGTCTTGATTTTTTTGGTCTGGCCCTGCACTGATATCCCAGCCTGAACTTGCACCTTCTTCACTTTCTTCTTCTCATTCTTCTTCCCTTTCTCCAAGGGTCGAGAACCAGAAGACGAACCTCCCACTAAGTTCACCGACTCCTTGTGGAGTTGGTGATCTTTCTCAAAGTTTTGAAGCAACCCCAGTAACCTGTGGTAGTTTACTTCAGGCTTTATCATTCTATAATGAGTGAGGAATGGGAGATAAGACTTGGGCAGTGGGTTCAGTATTGCATCTTTCTCAAGCTGCTCATGCAAGGAAAAGTCAAGCTTGCTCAAATACTCTATGAGCTCGATCATGTACATGATCAGTGACAAAGGCACCATCCTGTATTTTAGCATTGAAGATGGCACAACTAGTCTTGTGCGTCTCTGCATCATCGGGTGTGCCAAAGGCATCCTCCAATACTTGAAACATGTCCTTTGGCTGAGCCGTCTCAAATCTGTGACTGAACTCGTTGCTCATGGCAGCTAGCATGATGTAGCACACCTGGTCCAATCACTAAGCCACTTCTGATAAGTGTCTCTGACTGTTCCACGTGCATTGGCAGCTAGCTCCTCAGGTGCAAGATCTGTTATCACATATAGGATCCGTTCATGCTCCAGGACTATCTTCAACTTTCGATACCAGCTATCGAAGTTGGGTCCCACCAAATTTTCATTGTCCAACAATGATCGGAGCGATAAGAAAGTGGCCATATATGCACAAAAAAAAGCCATAACCTAATTAGTAATTGATTCATTAAACCTAAAGGTTTAGACTTTAATCAAAAGATTTCTCCCATTATTTTATTTGAATTGGTAGCTTCTACCTCTAATTTAAGGAATTATCCTAATTTCTTAGTGGGTACTAGAATCCACTTAGACTGCACACAAGTCCAACTTTGGTTGGCCAACTCATGTACATCTAAGGATAGGTTCATAACCAATTATTTCTCTAAATAATTTTTAGTAATTTTAATTTTGCCCCAGTTCCTAATCAGTAGGCTTTGGCCTCCACTAAAAAGACCTGGTTAGGTCCAACCATTAACATGACCATACTTGGTCCATCCAGCCAATGAATGATTAGGCCCAACTTTGGTTGGCTAACCTAACCACCATTTAGAAAGATATAGTCAAAAAATTATATTATGAATGATAATTCCATCAGTCGATAAGCACCAGGCCTTTGGGCCTCCAATGATTATCCAACTGATGGATCCATTATCATCCACTTAATGGGAGGCTATGATCTAGTTATCACCATAACTATTTTATTTTAAGGATCTAATAATTTTAGAAGATTTAATTGATTTAGAGGAGGAGGTCAGATGAACCAGCTTATCATGATCCTTCCATTGGCTTCACCATGTCAGCTTAAGAGAGACCATTAAAAGGGCTGGTCTAGGAGCATCTAAATCAGTCACACTGATTTATCTAGCTGACATGGGTCAGCTCGAATAGTCAAGTGATCTGATCAAAATATAATTTCATCAAGAGATTAGATAAGTTCGATCGGTGGGAGGGTCTGCCAAAGCTTGCCTTAGACACCATTAGAAATGGTCAGATAAGTGGGCTGTCAATTAAAAACCATCGGTCTGGTTTACCTTAGACAATAACTGGTTTAATTAGTTTCGATTAGATCAACCTAACAGTTCATGCTAGACCACTTAGCCAAGAATTAAGTTTATTTGGTTCTCGTTAAAGATATGGACTCGACCAACTACAACTATTGTAATTGATCTAGAGAATCCTTGACCTAATCTAAGACAACAATTGATTAAATTTAGTCAATTCTCTAATTAAGTCCATCTTTAATCTAACCTTAGGTCTAACCCAATTAATGGACCTAATTTCCACTAACCCATTAACCCAATGCGTTATGGTTTGTGTCTTAGATTCTTCAATTCATAATCCTAGAACCTAATCAAACAACTTCTTAATTCTTAATTAAGTTTTGAGTTGAGGGTTGGGGTTCGGCTTTTCAAAAATAATTTTTATATTTATAAAATATTTTTATAATATGATTCTACCAATCAAATTGCATGTTTGATTCATAATCAAAATACAAGTAAAATAAGTATGAAACTACTTTAAATCTAAACTAAATAGGTTCTTGTAATTGAAACAATTTCAACTTTAAACTGTGCAAATTTTTCGGACAAATATATGATGGTTCTTTGCACGAAAATTATTAACAAAGAGATTTTATTTTAGATTTAAATATATTTTAAATCTAATAAATCATAAATTTAATCTAGATCACATCTAATAAATTTATAATTAAAGATAGATCTGTATTAACTAGGACAACCTTTGCACTATAAAGGATAAACCTTACAGTAGGACAACCTACAGTTCATGATTAATCTAAAAAATTTAATTTCAGATTTAACAATTAAATTATAAATTAGATCTAATCTAAAAAATAATCTAAGCATGTTTAAATAATCATGTAATAAACAACCTAGGCTCTGATACCAATTGTTGGAATCAGATCTAAGATTTCAGGGTTAGATCTTGAAACTTTTTTAAGATCAGGCAGCGAAAGACTAAAATAAATCAAAATTTATATTATAAAACTAGAGATTTTTTAGATCTAAGATCTTATTATATGATTATTATATGGCATTAAATCAAAAATTAAAATATAAAGAGTAAGAACTACATGTTGATCATATCAACATGTTTCTATACTACATCTAATGTATGTAAAATATAATAGATCATATCTATTACCTTGCAAGTTAGACATTCTAACTTTACTGATCCAGGCTTGAGGATGATGTTGTGAGCTGCACATGCATCCGACCTCTAGGAGTCATCCACATGAGCCCACAAATCACGATCAAAAGTCCTAATCCAAAAAATCAGCACAGTATGCTAGTACTGTGCTAATCCTTCTTCGATGGTTGATCAGATGCCTCCTTCTTCTTGATTTGGACTCTTTCAAAGATAAAAAGTAGGAGAAGGAGTTTTAGATATGAGATACTCTTAGAAAACTCACAGATGGAGGAAGAAAAGAGGTGAACTCAGCAACCCTAGAAGAAGACCCTCTTCTTCTTCTTCTCTTTGCTCTCACCTAGACACCTAGTTTTGTGTCTATTATATCTCCATGCCCCAACACTCTTTCTCTCTAATTTCACCTACTCCAAAGGTCTCTCAATGCTCTATAATCCACAAAAATCTCAAGAAGAATTTCATCTTAAATAAAGAGATATGAAGAATCCTTGTCTAGCTCAAATACCTAGTCAAGAAAAATCCAAACAGGGCAAGACAAGGGATGCCCAACTCATGGGTGCCCCCTCTTTCTTTTTCTACCATGGACTACCAGAAAAGGGTGCATAATATGTATTATAAAAGCCATGAAAGCCTTAAAAAAAATCTAGATAAAATCAGTGCCATAAGGAAAGAGTTTTGGTTTCCTAAAATTTTATCTCATAGAATTTGAAATCCAAACTAATTCCTACTTTGACTTGGTCCACAAACACATACTATGTAAGAGATAAAGAGTGTAATGCTTTGGGTGTGCATGAAGGCCTGGGAGAGAAGGTTTTGTCGCACAAAATAAGAGAGAGTGGGTGTGGGGGGCTAAGGTGGCGCAAGGTAGAATCCTAGTCTTACTAGGATTCAATCTATGACTTGTTCAAATTTGATTTCTCAAACCAAATCAAATCAAAATCAAATCAACCTAATTAAAATAAATCTTAACCTAATTAAAAATATAATTTAATCATATTAAATTAAATTTAAATCTGATTTAATTTATTAATCAAATTAGAAATTAAGTTGACCCAAGTCCTAATTAAACTAGGACTCTCTTTTTCTTGCACTTGGCTTATCCAATAAACCAATTGGACTTGATCCGATCAAGCCCAAACTAAATTTAATTAAATTATATTTAATTAGACTTAATTTTAGTCTATTGGATTAATCAAATTAAGCCAATTAGCAATCGAATTGCTAATCGATCTTCCTGCAATACTTGCATTAGGTTAAATGTCAATCGTATTGATCGTTTAACCCTAGAACGATTATTAATCGTTGATCAACCATCCGATCGGATCGTGAACTCTAATGTGTATGATCTCATATGTCTAAATCTAAGTCGATAGCATAGAAATAAATTTTTGTATCAATTGAAGTGGCCATCTAGCAATGGTACCCGATGGCCGAATAGGTCGAATGTGTAGAACATCATCCTTAGAACCCATGCGGATATAGTTTCTATATAACTCATCTCCTTGACCAAAATGCTCATAGGATACCTCAAAATTTAATTATCAACTCTAATCAGGTTATCCACATTGTATTTCAAAATATCAAATCCATCTGATGGATTATCCTGGCCATGGTTTTGGTAAATTGAAATACAGTGACTCATTCTTCTCAACTCTTGGAGTGATCAATCCCATCTTGATCACACTCTGACTTCACAAGTACTTGACTATGCCCAGAAGCCTTCCATCACTGAATTAAAAATTCAGTTAGTCCAGTACCAAAGCATAGTGAGTTGCTTGCAAGTCATTGAGGTGATCTCAGGTCTAAGGGACACTTGTACCTATATCCCATCAGAGACATTCTCGACAGCAGAATGCTCTGGAGTTGGTCACGTTCAATGATGATGTACCCTTACATCTCACCTGTATGCCATACCAGTGTCTCCACACTCCTTGGTTAAGAGGACAACCAACCCATATGACCTACAGCGACCTATGCTCGATAGAAGTTGTCATCCTTATTAACAGCCTATCATTTGCTCATGAACAATTTTAAGGACTCATCAATAAATTCTCTCTTTATCAAACTTAAATAGTCCTAAAGACTTCATCACAACAACGGAGTTCATTAAAAGATGAATACTTGTGATGAAAATATCAAAAATATATTTTATTTATTAATAAATCAATTACAATACAAGGTTGCTCAACCGTCAATAGATTGACGATTGACTTTTAGGATATATTTTTCAATATATTTGTGGGTGCAAGGGCTCCAAAAGTTGGCACCTAAAGAATCTCCTGAAAAGGGTCAAATAACTAAAGGAATAAGGATTCCTAATGCAAGTAGGACTTGTATTAAGTGGTAGTTTAGTTTTGAATAAGATTCAAACTTTATGCCTACTTAAATAGACCTTCTTTAAGGCTCCTTAGCATTGAATTTCAGCAGCCCAAGCCTCCCATAGAATCTCCCCTTGCCCCCTCTCTCTTCTCCCTCTCTTCTCCCCTTGAAGTCCAACACCCAAGGTGTTGGGCGTCCCACTTCCCCACACCCAAGAGGAGCTTAGGCATCCCTTTGCTTGCTAATTTTTTAGTTTTTGATTGCTTCATAATCAAAAGAAGAAAAAGAAGAGAAGAAAAGAAGAAAAGATCAAGAAAAGGATCAAAAAGTTGATCATGATCTAAGCTTATTTCAGATTCGTAGGCTAATTATTCTTAGAGTAGAAGGATCAACACCAAAGAGGCTATTTCAGGCTGATCCTAAGTGGATACCCATAAAGGCTGGGCACTTGCATGGCTAAGGAAGAATTTGATCTCTTTCAAATCTAGATTTTAAGAAAAAAAATATGAAACAGGTATGTGATTCGATCACATATTCAATTTCAGTATAAAATTCAGCATGTGTTCAATTTCAGTATATGAAGTAGATCCATGTATTCTATATTTTATGTATGCATGATTAAGATTAAAAAATATTTTAATCTTCTATTCTACTATATTATTTAGAAAAAAAATTTTAAAACATACATGCAAGCTCCGACATAAAATTCCAACAGTGCTATCAAAGCCATGGGTTTCATATGTATGAAATTGACATACATATTTTGAAAAAAAATTAAAAATCTATTTTTTTAAATATATAAAATATATAGATGATTGTTTTAAATCTAAAATTTATTTTAAATTTAATTATCAGATTATATAATTGATATGTGTTAGCATGCATAGATCTAAATTTTGTTCTAGAATAGTTTCTAGTTCATATTTATATGATATGTAGATGCATGCATAAAATCTAAAAATTAATTTAACCTAATTTATGATTTATATATGAGATATGTGATTACATATGTAGGTCTAAAAATTATTTTTAATATGATTCATGATTTGTATATGAGATATATAATAGTATGTTGGAAAATGTAAGTGATTTCATGTATGTATTTAAATTTTTTTTCGAATAAATTATAATGAAAGATATTTAGATTAATCATATTAATCTAATATGTATATGATCTAATCATCAAATCAACCTACTCTAGGATCTATGACATGATATATTACATATAAAATCTAAAATAATCACATAATAAAATTTGCATGCATGGATGTAAGCAGTAGATCAACTCTACACCTATCTGAGTTCAGAACTTGATATCTGATTATGGATCGATGATCGCTGCTACTGAGAGATATAGTGAAGATGATCCTTGCTAGTTGCTCATAGCTGATCATGCACCCGACCTCTAGAAAGTCCACTCGAAGCTCCGATCTGATCGGTCTTCTCGGGAGTGCTAGCTCTGTTGGAAAATGTGTCCCAAAAAGCCAATCGTCAAGCTGTTGACGGTTGAGCAACCAAGTATTATAATTGATTTGTTAATAAATAAAATATATTTGATATTTTTATCATAAGCTTTCATCTTCTAATGAACTCCGTTGTTATGATGAAGTCCTTAGGACTATTTAGATTTGATAAAGAGAGGATTTATCGATTAGTCCTTAAAACAGTTCACGACCAAATGATAGGCTGTTAATAAGGACGACATCTTCTATCGAGCATAGGTCACTGTAGGCCATATGGGTTGGTTGTCCTCTTAACCAAAGAGTGTGGAGATACTGGTATGGCATACAGGTGAGATGTACTGGTACATCATCATTGAACGTGACCAACTCCAGAGTATTCTGCTGTCGAGAATGTCTCTGATGGGATATAGGTATAAGTATCCCTTAGACTTGAGATCGCCTCAGTGACTTGCAAACAACTCACTGTGCTTTGGTACTAGACTAACTAAATTTTTAATTCAGAAATGGAAGGCTTCTGGGCACAGTCAAGTACTTGCGAAGTCTGAGTGTGATCGAGATGGGATTGACCACTCCAAGAGTTGGAGAAGAATGAGTCGCTGTATTTTAATTTAGCAAAACCTTGGCCAGGGTAATCCATTAGATGGATTTGATATTTTGAAATACAATGTGAACAACCTAATCAGAGTTGACAGTTGAACTCTGGGATATCCTATGATCATTTTAGTCAAGGAGATGAATTATATGAAAACTATATCCGCATGGGTTCTAAGAATGTTGTTCTACACATTCGATCTATCCGATCGTCGGGTACCATTGCTAGATGGTCAGTTCGATTGGTATAGAAATTTATTCCTGTGCTACCGGCTTAGGTTCAGACCTATGAGGTCACACACATTAGAGTTCATGATCCGATCGGATGGTTGATCAATGATTAAGAATCGTTCTAGGGTTAAATGATCAATACGATTGACATTTAACCCAGTGCAAGTGTTGCAAAAGGATCGATTAGCAATTTGATTGCTAATTGGCTTAATTTGATTAAGCCAATAGGTTGAGATTAAGTCTAATTAAATATAATTTAATTATATTTAGTTTGGGCTTGATTGGATCTTGTCCAATTGGTTTATTGGATAAGCCAAGTGCAAGGAAAAACTAATCCTAGTTCAACTAGGACTTGGGTCAATCTAATTTTTAATTTGATTAAAAAATTAAATCTAATTTAATCTGATTAAATTAGATTTTTAATTGGGTTAAGACCTATTTTAATTGAGTTGATCTAATTTTGGTTTGATTTGGTTTGAGAAACCAAATTAAAACAAGTCATAAGATAGAATCCTTGTAAGACTAGGATTCCACCTTGCACCACATAAGCCTTCCCCACGCCCTCTCTCTCATTCAATGCCAATCTCCTCTTATTTTGTGTGACAAAAGCCCTCTCCCAGGTCTCTCTCATGTTCACAAAAGGTCTCCTCTATTCTTTCTTACATGGAAGGTGGTTTGGATCAAATCAAAAAGGAATAAGTTTGGATTTCGAATTCTATGAGATAGAATTTTAGAAATCCAAAACTCTTTCAATTTTGCACCAAATCTATCCAAATTTTTTGGAATTTTTGTGGCTTTTAAAGTACACATTATGCACCCTTTTCTATTGATCCATCCATGAAAATAAGGAGGAGGTGCTCAAGAGTTGGGTGCCCCTTAACTTGCCATGTTTGGATAAGCCTTGACTAGGTATTTAACCTAGACAAGGACTCTATCATATCTCTCAATATAAAATGAGTTTCTTCATAAAAGTTTTGAAGTAGATGGAGATTTGAGAGTCCTCTGGGCCACCCAAAAATTAGAGAGAAAGACCTTTGGGTCGTGGAGATATAAAAGACTCAAGTTAGGGTGTCTAGAGAGAGAAACGAGAAGAAGAAGAGGGTCTTCTTCTAGGGTTGTTTGTTTTCATAACTTTCCTCCCTCCATCTTGAGTTTTCTGAGAGCGTCTCAGATATAAAACTTCTCCTTCTACTTTTAATCTTTGGAAGAGTCCAAATCAAGAGAAAGGAGGCACCTGATCAACCATCAAAGAAGGATCAGCGCAGTACTAGCATACTGTGCTGATTTCCTGAAGCAGGACTTCTGATCGAGATTGGTGGACTCATGTGGATGACTCTTAGAGATCGGAGTGTGTGCGGCTTGTAACATCATCCTCAAACTCAGATCAGTGAGGTTAGAATGTCTAACTTGCAAGGTAATAGATATGATCTATTATTTAATACATACATTGATGTAGTATAGAAACATGTTGATATGATCAACATGTAGTTCATGCTATATTTATATATTTTAATTTCTGATGTAATGCTATGTAATAATCATGTAATAGGATTTTAGATCAAGGGATTCTCTAATTTTAAAAAATAATTTTGATTTATTTTAGTCTTCCGCTGTATGATCTTGAAAAAGTTTCAAGATCTAATCCTGAAACCCTAGATCTGAAACCCTAGATCTGGTTCCTACAATTGGTATCAGAGCCAGATTCTTTATTACATGATTATTTATACATGCTTAGATTATTTCTTAGATTAGATCTAATTTATAATCTGATTATTAAATCTAAAATCAAAATTTTAGATCAATCAGAAACTGCAAGGTTGTCCTGCTGTAAGGTTTACCCCTTACAGTGCGAAGGTTATCCTAGTTTGTGTAGATCTATCTTTAATCATAAATTTGTTAGATATTATCTAGATTAAATTTATGATTTATTAGATTTAAAATATATTTAAATCTAAAATAAAATCTCTTTGTTAATAATTTTTGTGTAAAGAAATTGTTTAAAGTTGAAACTGTTTCAATTACATGAACCTATTTAGATTAGATCTAAAGTAGTTTCATGTTTATTTCACTTGTATCTTGATTATGAATCAAACTTGCAATATGGTTGGTAGAATCATATTATAAAATTATTTTACCAATATGAAAATTATTTTTTGAAAAGCCGAACCCAACCCTCAGCCCAAAATTTAATTAAGAATTAAGAAGTTGTTTGATTAGGTTCTAGGATTGTGAATTGAAGAACCTAAGACACAAACCATAACACATTGGGTTAATGGGTTAGTGGGAATTAGGTCCATTAATTGGGTTAGACCTATGGTTAGATTGAAGATGGACTTAATTAGAGAATTGACTAAATCTAATCAATTGTTGTCTTAGATTAGGTCAAGGATTCTCTAGATCAATTACAATAGTTGTAGTTGGTCAAGTCCATGTCTTTAACGAGAACCAAATGGACTTGATTCTTGGCTAAGCGGTCTAGCATGAACTGTTAGGTTAATCTAATTGAAACTGATTAAACCAGTTGGTGTCTAAGGTAAACCAGACCGATGGTTTTTAATTGGGAGCCCGCTTACCTGGCCATTTCTAATAGTGTCTAAGGCAAGCTTTGGCAGACCCTCCCACTGATCGAACTTACCTGGCCTCTTGGTGAAATTATATTTTGATCGGATCACTTGACTATTTGAGCTAACCCATGTCAGCTAGGTAAATCAGTGTGACTGATTTAGGTGCTCCTAGACCAGCTCTTTTAATGGTCTCCCTTAAGCTGACTTGGTGAAGCCAGTGGGAGAATCATGATAAGCTGGTTCATCTGACCTCATCCTCTATATTATTTAAATCTTCTAAAATTATTAGGTCCTTAAAATGATAATGTTATGGAGATAACTGAGTCATAGCCTCCCATTAAGGTGTTTGATAATGAGTCCATTAACTCAATAATCATTGCAGACCCAAAGGCCTGGTGTTTGTTGACTAATGGAATTATCACTCATCATATGATGACTTCGAAGTGTCTCTCTAATGGTGGTTAGGTGAGCCAACCAAAGTTGGACTTAATCATTCGTTGGTTAGATACACCAAGTATGATCATGTTAATGGTTGGACCTAACCGGATCCTTACAGTGGAGGCCAAAGCCTACTGATTAGGTTTCTGGGGCAAAATTAAAATTACTAGAAATTATTTAGAGAAACAATTGGTTATGAACCTACCCTTAGATGTACATGGGTTGGCCAACCAAAATTGGGCTTGTGTGCAGTCTAAGTGGATTCTAGTACCCACTAAGGAATTAGGGTAATTTCTCGAATTGGAGGTAGAGGCTACCAATTCGAATAAAATAGTGGGAGAAACCTTTTGATTAAAGTCCAAATCTTTAGGTTTAATGAATCAATTACTAATTAGGTTATGGTTCTCCTTTGTGCAAATATGGCCACTTTCCTATCGCTTCGATCATTGTTGGACAATGATAAGTTGGTGGGACCCAACTTCGGTAGCTGGTACCAAAAGTTGAAGATAGTCCTGGAGTATGAACAGATCCTATATGTGATAATGGATCCTGCACTTGAGGAGCCAGCTGTCAATGCACGTGGAACAGTCAGAGACACTTACCAGAAGTAGCTCAGTGACCGGACCATGGTGCACTGTATCATGCTGGCTGCCATGAGCGATGAGTTAAGTTGTAGATTCAAGATGGCTCAGCCAAAGGACATGCTTCAAGTGTTGGAGGATGCCTTTGGCACACCCGATGACGTGGAGAGGCACAAGACTAGTTGTACCATCTTCAACGCCAAAATGCGGGATGGTGCCTCTGTCATTAATCATGTATTGTACATGATCGAGTTGTTGGAACGATTGAGCAAGCTCGGCTTTCTCTTGCATGAGCAGTTTGGAAAAGATGCAATACTAAACTCGCTGCCCAAGTCTTATCTCCCATTCCTCACTCATTATAGAATGACAAAGCCTGAAGAGAACTACCATGGGTTACTGGGGTTGCTTCAGAACTTTGAGAAGGATCACCAACTTCACAAGGAGTCGGTGAACTTAGTGGGAGGTTCATTTTCTGGTTCTCGACCTTTTAAGAAAGGGAAGAAGAACAAGAAGAAGAAAGTGAAGAAGGTGCAAGTTCAGGCTGGGACATCAGTGCAGAGCCAGACCAAAAGGATCAAGCCTGATAAGAGTCTATTCTACTGGCAAGCACCCTAGATCAGATAGTGTGTTAGATATCTACTTATGGCATTGTAAGCTAGGTCATATAAACAAGAATAGAATAAACAGGTTGACTCAAGAGGAAATCCTCGAAGTCAGTGATTGTGAATTACTTCCAACCTGTGAGTCCTGTCTTCTTGGTAAAATGATCAAGTCACCTTTTACTAGAAAAGGTGAGAGAGCTACTGAGCTCTTGGGCCTAGCACATATTGATGTTTGCAGGTCCATGAGCACCAGTGCTAGAGGTGGATATTTCTACTTCATAACTTTCACGGATGACCTATCCCGATATGGATATGTCTATCTGATGAAACATAAATCGGATTCATTTGAAATGTTCAAACGATTCCGAAGTGAAGTAGAAAAATAAATTGGAAAGAGTATTAAAACTTTTCGATCTGATCGAGGAGGAGAATACCTTTCTAGTGAGTTTCTCACATATCTAGGAGAGAATGGGATTCTCTCCTAATGGACTCCTCTAGGAACACCACAGTATAATGGTATGTCTGAAAGGAGGAATCGGACTCTGTTAGACATGGTTCGATCCATGATGGGTTTTGCTAGCTTGCCGATATCCTTCTGGGGATATACATTCGAATCGACCTGTTATCTGTTAAATAGGATTCTAAGTAAGTCTGTAATTAAGACTCCATATGAGATATGGACGGGATGTAAGCCAGCACTTTCACACCTTAGGGTCTGGAGGTGCCCGGCCTATGTCAAATGATTAGTCTGACAAATGCTCATTCATAGGGTACCCCAAAGAGACAAAAGGATATTTTTTCTACCATGCTGATGAATAAAAGGTATTTGTCAGCCTTAAGGCAATCTTTTTAGAAAAGGAGTTCCTTGGTGAAGGAACCGTTGCCTCTAAGGTTAAACTTGATGAAGTTCAACAAGTAGAAGGACCGACACCAATAGCTAAACCTGAGTCGGATATGATTAGATCAGATCCGGAGCCCAATGTACCTGCACCATTAAGACGATCCGATAGAGTACTGCGTCAGTCGGACAGATACTACGGTTTCTTGGTCCGAGACAGTGATCCCATCGAACTTGATGAGAATAATGAGGATCCGATCACCTATATGGATGCAATGCAGAGACCTAATTCTGAGAAATGGCTTGAAGCCATGAAATCCAAAATGGAGTCCATGAAGATCAACGATGTATGGACATTAGTTGACCCACCTGAAGGGGTTAAACCCATTGGGTGTAAATGGGTCTTCAAAAGAAAGAGGGGCACAGACGGAAAGGTGGAGACTTATAAAGCCCGTCTGGTTGCCAAGGGGTATCGTTAATGTTATGGTATTGACTATGACGAGATATTTTCTCCTGTGGCATTGCTCAAATCCATTCGGATAATGCTTGCAATAGCTGCCATCTGGATTATGAGATCTGGCAGATGGATGTAAAGACAGCTTTCCTGAATGGAGAGCTGACCGAAGAGGTGTATATAATACAACCTGAGGGGTTTACATCCACAGATGAGTCCAAGGTGTGCAAGCTTCAGAGATCCATTTATGGATTGAAGCAAGCTTCTCAGAGTTGGAACACACATTTTGATAAGGTGATCAAAACGTATGGCTTCATTAAGAATGGAGAAGAGCCCTGCATCTATAAATGAGAAAATGGTCTAGTTGTGGTATTCCTTGTCTTGTACGTGGATGACATTCTCTTAATCGGAAATGACATCCCCACACTACAGGGAATAAAAGTTTGGTTGTCATCACAGTTCTCCATGAAGGACTTGGGTGAAGCATCCTACATCCTAGGGATAAAGATCTACAGGGATAGATCTAAAAGGATGCTTGGGTTATCCCAGTCCATGTACATAGACACTGTGCTGAAGAGGTTCAGCATGGAGAATTCCAAGAAGGGCTATCTACCGATAGGCCAAGGAATTTCTCTTTCTAAGAAGGATTGTCCAACAACTCCTGAAGAGAGAGAGCATATGAGTAGAGTCCCCTATGCTTCAGCCGTGGGATCTATCATGTACGCCATGACATGTACAATACCAGATGTGGTATACTCACTAGGAGTAGTGAGTAGATACCAATCTGATCCTGGAGAAAATCACTGGAAAGTGGTTAAAGCCATTTTTAAGTATTTGAGAAATACTAAGGACCAATGGTTGGTTTATGGTGAGTCAGATTTGAAACTTGTGGGGTTCACAGACTCTAGCTTCCAATCTGACCATGATGACACCAGCAGTGTGTCGGGATA
The DNA here is from genome assembly GCF_000442705.2 of Elaeis guineensis. Lineage (NCBI taxonomy): Eukaryota > Viridiplantae > Streptophyta > Magnoliopsida > Arecales > Arecaceae > Elaeis > Elaeis guineensis. Next base: position 62,314,900 of record NC_025998.2, read on the forward strand.
TATCTTTACTCTGAATGGTGGAGCCATCTGCTGGAAGAGTTTCAAGCAACATACTGTGGTGGACTCTGTTTGTGAAGCGGAGTACATCGCAGCATCGGATGCCGCGAAGGAAGCTGTGTGGCTGAAAAAATTCATCAATGAGCTCGGAGTAGCACCCTCCCTCGATGGTCCAGTCCTGCTCTACTGCGACAGCACTGGTGCCATAGCTCAGGCGAAGGAACCCAAAGCACATCAGCGGATGAAGCACATCTTGCACTGCTTCCACCTAGTCCGAGAGATCGTGGATCGAGGTGACATCGACCTTCAGAAGATCGACGGAAAGGAGAACCTGACCGACCCCTTCACTAAAGCCCAAGTGATAAAGGAGTTCGACAACCACAAGTCGAAGATGGGTATTAGATACTGTGCCGAGTGGCTTTAGGACAAGTGGGAGTTATTGAGAAATGTATCCCTAAAAGTCAATCGTCAAGCTGTTGACGGTTGAGCAACCAAGTATTGTAATTAATTTGTTAATAAATAAAATATATTTGGCATTTTCATCATAAGCTTTCATCTTCTAATGAACTCCATTGTTATGATGAAGTCCTTAGGACTATTTAGATTCGATAAAGAGAGGATTTATCGATTAGTCCTTAAAACAGTTCACGACCAAATGATAGGCTGTTAATAAAGACGATAGCTTCTATCGAGCATAAATCGCTGTAGGCCATATGGGTTGGTTGTCCTCTTAACCAAAGAGTGTGGAGACACTGGTATGGCATACAAGTGAGATGTACTGGTACATCATCATTGAACGTGACCAACTCCAGAGTATTCTGCTGTCGAGAATATCTCTGATGGGATATAGGTATAAGTGTCCGTTAGACTTGAGATCGCCTCAGTGACTTGCAAGCAACTCACTGTGCTTTGGTACTGGACTAACTAAAATTTTAATTCAGAGATGGAAGACTTCTGGGCACAGTTAAGTACTTGCGAAGTCAGAGTGTGATCGAGATGGGATTGACCACTCCAAGTGTTGGAGAAGAATGAGTCGCTATATTTCAATTTAGCAAAACCTTGGCCAGGGTAATCCATCAAATGGATTTGATATTTTGAAATACAATGTGGACAACCTGATCAGAGTTGATAGTTGAACTCTAGGGTGTCCTATGATCATTTTGGTTAAGGGGATGAATTATATGAAAACTATATCCGCTTGGGTTCTAAGGATGTTGTTCTACACATTTGACCTATCCGATCGTCGGGTACCATTGCTAGATGGTCACTTCGATTGGTACAAAAATTTATTCCTATGCTACCAGTTTAGGTTCGAACCTATGAGGTCACACACATTAGAGTTCATGATCCGATCGGATGGTTGATCAACGATTAAGAATCATTCTAGGGTTAAGTGATCAATACGATTGACATTTAACCCAGTGCAAGTGTTGCAGGAGGATCGATTAGCACTTCGATTGCTAATTGGCTTAATTTGATTAAGCCAATTGGCTAAAATTAAGTCTAATTAAATATGATTTAATTAGATTTAGTTTGGGCTTGATTGGATCAAGTCCAATTGGTTTATTGGATAAGCCAAGTGCAAGGAAAAACTAGTCCTAGTTCAACTAGGACTTGGGTCAATCTAATTTCTAATTTGATTAGAAAATTAAATCAGATTTAAATCTAATTTAATCAGATTAAATTAAGTTTTTAATTGGGTTAAGACCTATTTTAATTAGGTTGATCTAATTTTGATTTGATTTAGTTTGAGAAACCAAATTAAAACAAGTCATAAGATAGAATCCTAGTAAGACTAGGATTCTACCTTCCACCACATAAGCCTTCCCCACGCCCTCTCTCTCATTGAACGTCAATCTCCTCTTATTTTGTGTGACAAAAGCCCTCTCCCAGGTCTCTCCCACGTTCACAAAAGGTCTCCTCTCTTATATGGAAGGTGGTTTGGATCAAATCAAAAAGGAATAAGTTTGGATTTCGAATTCTATGAGATAGAGTTTTAGAAATCCAAAACTCTTTCAATTTTGCACCGAATCTATCCAAATTTTTTTTAGAATTTTTATGGCTTTTAGGGTACACATTATGCACCCTTTGCTAGTAATCCATGCATGGAAATAAGGAGGTGGTGCTCAAGAGTTGGGCGCCCCTTAACTTGCCACGTTTGGATAAGCCTTGACTATGTATTTGACCTAGACAAGGACTCTATCATATCTCTCTATATAATATGAGTTTCTTTATGAAATTTTTGAGGTAGATAGAGATTTGAGAGATCTTTGGGTCAGCTAAAAATCAGTGAGAAATACCTTTGGGTCGTGGAGATATAAAAGATACAAGTTAGGGTGTCTAGAGAGAGAAACGAGAAGAAGAAGAGGGTCTTCTTCTAGGGTTGTTTGTTTTCATATCTTTCCTCCCTCCATCTTGAGTTTCCTGAGAGCATCTCAGATCTGAAACTCATCCTTCTACTTTTAATTTTTGAAAGAGTCCAAATCAAGAAGAAGGAGGCACCTGATCAACCATCAAAAAGAATCAGCGCAGTACCAGCATACTGTGCTGATTTCCTGAAGCAGGACTTCTGATCGAGATTCGTGGGCTCGTGTGGATGACTCCTAGAGGCCGGATGCATGTGCAGCTTGCAACATCATCCTCAAGCCTGGATCAGTGAGGTTAGAATGTCTAACTTGCAAGGTAATAGATCTGATCTATTGTTTAATACATACATTAGATGTAGTATAGAAACATGTTGATATGATCAACATGTAGTTCATGCTATATTTATATATTTTAATTTTTGATTTAATGCTATATAATAATTATGTAATAGGATCTTATATCTAAGGATTCTCTAATTTTAGAAAATAATTTTGATTTATTTTAGTCTTCCGTTGTATAATCTTGAAAAAGTTTCAAGATCTAACCCTGAAACCCTAGATCTGGTTCCTACAAGCTCACGTGAAGATCTTCTTCTTGGTTGATCTGGATCTTTTCTTCAAATCTTTGAAATCTTTTTGAAAATTGAAGATAGACTTTTGGAGGAGATGAGGATATGAAAGAAGAAAAAAGAAGAAACTATTTTTTTTTAATTTTTTTTTTCTTTCCAAACCTTGAGGTAGAAATCCTAGAAACCTAAGTTTTGCACCACCCAAAGAAGTAGGACTCTCCTCTTCTTTTTCATGCCAATAACCCATGCCTTAACCCCTTCAACATGAAGAGCTCCTTTTCTTTTCTCTTACATGCACAAAAACAAAATAAATCCCTATTTATTTCAACTTGTAATAAGGTAGGGTGAAGAGTCCAATAATGTTTGGACTCTTCCATACATTGTCGCCTCTTTCCTTTCAATTCCACATCCAAAAAAATATGGGATGCCCCAAACAACTTCATTTTATGTGAAATCAGATCTCCATGTGATTTTTAATAGTAAAATCTCTCATATTGTCACACAAAATAAAGAGAAAAGAAGGCATGGACGACAAGAGTTGTAGATGAGGTCAAACTTTATCTTATATGGTATCCCATTCAAATCAAATTTGAACTTACCATATAATATCAGATTTTACCCATATTTTCATGTGAGAAAGGGAGGGAGAAGACCTCTTTGGTGTGGAAAATTCTCATGCAAAATAATTTTGTGCATGGAGAAAAGTGGCATCCAAGTTTTGGTGTGCAAGGGAGAAGAGTCCAATGCTATATGGACTCTTAATTTCTTTATTTAAATCCAAACCAAATTACATCTGGTTTAGTCCAAATAAAATAGATAAAATCTAATCTAATTAGGTTTTTAATTTTTTAATCAAATTTTAATCAAATTAGAAATTGATTCAGCCAAAGTCTTGATCAAATCAGGGATAATTCTTTCTTAGTAATTTGGTCATCTCATAACATAATCAGATCAAATCTAATTGAATATAATTCAATTAGATTTTATTTAATCCTCTTTACTCAATCAAATTGAGCTAATCAGTAATCTAATTACTAATTAATCTTTCATTAATTCACTAATACTTGATGAATAAATTTATTGCAACTTCTGCATAAGATTAATCATCAATCGAATTGATGATTAAGCCCTTGAATGATTCTCAATCATTGATCAGCTACATGATTAGTCAGAAACTTCTTTTGAGTATGACCCTATTGTTGAAAAATATGTCCCAAAAGCCAATCGTCAAGCTATTGACGGTTGAGCAACCAAGTATGGTAATTGATTTGTTAATAAATAAAATATATTTGGTATTTTCATCATAAGCTTTCATCTTCTAATGAACTCCGTTGTTATAATGAAGTCCTTAGGACTATTCAGATTCGATACAGAGAGGATTTATCGATTAGTCCTTAAAACTATTCATGACCAAATGATAGGCTGTTAATAAAGACGACAGCTACTATCGAGCATAGCTCACTGTAGGCCATATGGGTTGGTTGTCCTCTTAACCAAAGAGTGTGGAGACACTGATATGGCATACAGGTGAGATATAAGGGTACATTATCATTGAACGTGATCAACTCCAGAGCATTCTGCTGTCAAAAATATCTCTGATGGGATATAGGCATAAGTATCCCATAGACCTGAGATCACCTCAGTGACTTGCAAGCAACTCATTGTGCTTTGGTACTGGACTAACTGAATTTCTAACTCAATGACGGAAGGCTTCTGGGCATAGTCAAGTACTTGCAAAGTCAGAGTGTGATCAAGATGGGATTGACCACTCCAAGAGTTGGAGAAGAATGAGTCATTGTATTTCAATTTAGCAAAACCTTAGCCAGGATAATCCATCAGATGGATTTGATATTTCAAAATACAATGTGGACAACCTGATCAGAGTTGACAGTTGAACTCTGAGGTGTCCTATGATCATTTTGGTCAAGGGGATGAATTATATGAAAACTATATCCGCATGGGTTCTAAGGATGTTGTTTTACACATTCAACCTATCCGGTCATCGGGTACCATTGCTAGATGGTCACTTTGATTGGTCTAAAAATTTATTTCTATGCTACTGGCTTAGGTTAGAACCTATGAAGTCACACACATTAGAGTTTATGATCAGATCGGATGGTTGATCAACGATTAAGAATCGTTCTAGGGTTAAATGATCAATACGATTGACATTTAACCTAGTGCAAGTGTTCCAGGAGGATCGATTAGCAATTTAATTTTTAATTGGCTTAATTTGATTAAGCCAATGGGCTGAGATTAAGTCTAATTGAATATGATTTAATTAAATTTAGTTTGGGCTTGATTGGATCAAGTCTAATTGGTTTATTGGATAAGCCAAGTGCAAGAAAAAAATTAGTCCTAGTTCAATTAGGACTTAGGTCAACCTAATTTCTAATTTGATTAAAAAATTAAATCTAATTTAAATCTAATTTAATCTAATTAAATTAAGTTTCTAATTAGGTTAAGACCTATTTTAATTAGGTTGATCTAATTTTGGTTTGATTTGATTTGAGAAACCAAATTAAAACAAGTCATAAGATAGAATCCTAGTAACACTAGGATTCCACCTTGCACCACATAAGCCCCCCCCACGCCCTCTCTCTTATTCCATACCAATCACCTCTTATTTTGTGAGACAAAAGCCCTCTCCTAGGTCCTTCCCATGTTCAAAAGGTTTTCTCTCTTCTTTCATACACAGAAAGTAGTTGTGGATCAAATCTAAATAGGAATAAGTTTGAATTTCAAATTCTATGAGATAGAGTTTTAAAAATCCAAAACTCTTTCTTTTTTGCACTGAATTTATCCAAATTTTTTTTAAAATTTTTGTAGATTTTAGGGAACATATTTTACACCCTTTTCTGGTGGTCCATGCATAAAAATAAATAGGAGGAGCCCAAGAGTTGGGCACCCCTTATCTTGCCATGTTTGGATAAGCCTTGACTAGGTATTTGACCTAGACAAGGACTCTATCATATCTCTCTTTATAAAATGAGTTTCTTTATAAAATTTTTGAAAAATATAGAGATTTGAGAGTCCTTTGAAAAATCTAAAAATCAGAGAGAAAGACCTTTGGGTCATGGAGATATCATAAACACAAGACAGGGTGTCTAGGAGAGATTAAAGAGAAGAAGAAGAGGGTCTTCTTCTAGGGTTGTTAGTTTCATCTCTTTTCTTCCTCCATCTTGAGTTTCTTGAGAGTGTGTCAGATTTGAAACTCCTCCTCCTACTTCTCATATTTGGAAGAGTTCAAATTAAAAAGAAGGAGGCACCTGATCAACCATCGAAGAAGGATTAGCGCAATACTAGCATACTGTGCTGATTTCCTGGAGCAGGACTTCTGATCAAGATTCGTGGGCTCGTGTGGATGACTCCTAGAGGCCGAACATGTGTGTGGCTCACAACATCATCTTCAAGCCCGAATCAGCAAGGTTAGAATGTCTAACTTGCAAGGTAATAGATCTGATCTATTGTTTTATACATACATTAGATGTAGTATAGAAACATGTTGATATGTTCAACATGTTGTTCATGCTCTATATATTTTAATTTTTAATTTAATACTATGTAATAATCATGTAATAGAATTTTAAATCTAGAGATTTTCTAATTTAAAAAAAAAAATTGATTTATTTTAGTCTTCCGCTGCCTGAACTTGAAAAAATTTCAAGATCTAACCCTGAAACCCTAAATCTGGTTCTTTCAATTGGTATCAGAGCACCAGGTTATTTATTACATGATTATTTATACATGCTTAGATTATTTTTTAGATTAGATCTAATTTATAATCTGATTATTAAATTTAAAATTAAAGTTTTAGATCAATCACGAACTGCAAGGTTGTCCTGCTGTAAGGTTTACCCCTTACAGTGCAAAGGTTGTCCTAGTTCTTGTAGATTTATCTTTAATCATAAATTTATTAGATATGATCTAGATTAAATTTATGATTTATCATATTTAAAAAATATTTAAATCTGAAATAAAATCTTTTTGTTAATAATTTTTGTGCAAAGAAATTGTTTAAAGTTGAAATTGTTTCAATTACATGAACCTGTTTAGATTAGATCTAAAGTAGTTTCATGTTTATTTTATTTGCATCTTGATTATAAATCAAATATGCAATATGATTGGTAGAACCATATTGTAAAATTATTTTACAAATATGAAAATTATTTTCGAAAAGCCGAACTGAATCCTCAGTCCAAAACTTAGTTAAGAATTAAGAAGTTGTTTGATTAAGTTCTAGGATTGTGAATTGAAGAACCTAAGGCACAAACCATAACACATTAAGTTAATGGGTTAGTGGAAATTAGGTCCATTAATTGGGTTAGACCTATGGTTAGATTAAAGATGGACTTAATTAGAGAATTGACTAAATCTAATCAATTGTTGTCTTAGATTAGGTCAAGGATTTCTCTAGATCAATTACAATAGTTGTAGCTAGTCAAGTCCATATCTTTAACGAGAACCAAATGGATTTGATTCTTGGCTAAGCGGTCTAGCATGAACTATTAGGTTGATCTAATTGAAACTAATTAAACCAGTTGGTGTCTAAGGTAAACCAGACCGATGATTTTTAATTGGGAGCCCGCTTACCTGGCCATTTTTGATAGTGTCTAAGACAAGCTTTGGCCGACCCTCCCACTGATCGAACTTACTTGACCTCTTGGTGAAATTATATTTTGATCAGATCACTTGACTATTCGAGCTGACCCATGTCAGCTAGGTAAATCAGTGTGACTGATTTAGATGCTCCTAGACCAGTCCTTTTAATGGTCTCCCTTAAGCTGACTTGGTGATGCCAGTGGGAGGATCATAATAAGCTGGTTCATCTGACCTCATCCTTTAAATTATTTAAATTCTCTAAAATTATTAGGTCCTTAAAATGACAAAGTTATGGAGATAACTGAGTCATAGCCTCTCATTAAGGTGTTTGATAATGAGTCCATTAACTCAATAATCATTACAGACCCAAAGGCCTGGTGCTTGTTGACTAATAAAATTATCACTCATCATATGATGACTTAGAAGTACATCTCTAATGGTGGTTAATTGAGCCAACCAAAGTTGGGCTTAATCATTCGTTGGTTAGATGCACCAAGTATGGTCATGTTAATGGTTGGACCTAACCGGATCCTTACAGTGGAGGCCAAAGCCTACTGATTAGATTTCTGGGGCAAAATTAAAATTACTAGAAATTATTTAGAGAAACAATTGGTTATGAACCTATCCTTAGATGTACATGTGTTGGCCAATCAAAGTTGGACTGGTGTGCAGTCTAAGTGGATTCTAGTACCCACTAAGAAATTAGGGCAATTCTTCGAATTAGAGGTAGAGGCTACCAATTCGAATAAAATAGTGAAAAAAACTTTTTGATTAAAGTCCAAATCTTTAGGTTTAATGAATCAATTACTAATTAGGTTATGATTTTTTTTTGTGCAAATATGGCCACTTCCCTATCGCTCCGATCATTATTGGACAATGATAAGTTGGTGGGACCCAACTTCAGTAGCTGGTACCGAAAGTTGAAGATAATCCTGGAGCATGAACGGATCCTATATGTGATAATGGATCCTACACCTGAGGAGTCAGCTACCAATGCACGTGGAACAGTTAGAGACACCTACTAGAAGTGGCTCAGTGATCGAACCATGATGCGCTATATCATGCTAGCTACCATGAGTGATGAGTTCAGTCACAGATTCAAGATGGCTCAGCCAAAGGACATGCTTCAAGTATTAGAGGATGCCTTTGGCACACCCGATGAGGTGGAGAGGCACAAGACTAGTTGTGCCATCTTCAATATCAAAATACGGGATGGTGCCTCTATCACTGATCATGTGTTGTACATGATCGAGTTGATGGAACGATTGAGCAAGCTCGACTTTCTCTTGCATGAGCAACTTGAGAAAGATGCAATACTAAACTTGTTGCCCAAGTCTTATCTCCCATTCCTCACTCATTATAGAATGACAAAGTCTGAAGTAAACTACCACGGGTTACTAGGGTTGCTTCAGAACTTTGAGAAGGATCACCAACTCTACAAGGAGTCGGTGAAATTAGTGGGAGGTTCGTATTCTGGTTCTCGACCTTTTAAGAAAGGGAAGAAGAACAAGAAGAAGAAAATGAAAAAGGTGCAAGTTCAGACTGGGACATTAGTATAGGGCCAGACTAGAAAGATCAAGCCCGATAAGAGTCTATTCAACTGGCAAGCACCCTAGATTAGATAGTATGTCAGATATCTACTTATGGCACTATAGGCTAGGTCATATAAACAAGAATAGAATAAACAGGTTGAATCAAGAGGGAATCCTCAAAGTCAGTGATTGTGAATCACTTCCAACCTGTGAGTCCTGTCTTCTTGGTAAAATGATCAAGTCACCTTTTACTGAAAAAGATGAGAGAGCTACTGAGCTCTTGGGCCTAGTACATACTGATTGTTGGGTATAAAATAACCCCAGCCGAAGTTCGTAAGAGGCCAACCCTCCCAGGACTCTTCCGACTTCCGACCTTGTGCGGTATCTTTCTGAACTCCCCCGATCGTTCGAGCTTCCACAGTACCATCCGAACTCCTCTAGCAGTCGACCTTCCATAGTGTCCTCCAGACTCCTCCAGCGGACGAACATCCACAATGCCTTCCGAATTTCGTTATCGGTCGACCTTCTACCAGATTCCTCATGCAATCGGACTTCTCCAGCGGACAGTCTTTAGACAAGTTTCTACATCAGACCAATTCCAGACAGACTTCTCTAGCAATCAGACTCCAACCGGATTTCTCCAATAGAAAATTTTCGTCGGGGCTTCTACAGCAAATGACTTCTGTCTGTAGCATCAATGCCTAAGGCACCCAATAAATAGTTAACCCATCAGCAACCTCAAAAACATTTGAGCTTCTCTTAGATTGCTTTGACAGAGAGCTATTCTACTCCACCAGACATCCCAATCGAGCTTCAACCGTCTGGCCCGAACTCCCCAGCAAGTCACGAAAACAGACACCACTACTCTTCATAACAAACTCCATATGGCTCCGAACGGCCCACTACCAGGCAGTTATGGACGTCCATGTCAATCGATTATGCTATCTCATCTATAAAAGAGACCCCCCAGATACGTTCTCCGGGGGGGCTGGAAGCATTATCTCTAAACTCTGCTAAAATCTCATTCGAGTACTCCATTTCTATTGAAACAGAGTACTAACTTGAGCGTCAGAGGGTCTTGTCGGAGTATCCCCAACTTCGATTTAGACTTTTCTTGCAGGTTTCAACGACGGCCATGATCCCCTCGACTCCAGCTTCTCTGGCATCGACAGAATTCTGCACCAACACTGATGTATGCGGGCCCATGAGCACAAGTGCTAGAGGTGGATATTTCTACTTCATAACTTTCACAGATGATCTATCCAGATATGGATATGTCTATCTGATGAAACACAAGTCGGATTCATTTGAAATGTCAAATGATTCTGAAGTGAAGTAGAAAAATAAACTGGAAAGAGTATTAAAATGCTTCGATCTGACCAAGGAGGGAAATATCTTTCTAGTGAGTTTCTCACATATTTAGGAGAGAATGAGATTCTCTCCCAATGGACTCCTCCAGAAACACCACAGCATAATGGTGTATCTGAAAGGAGAAATCAGACTCTGTTAGACATGATCCGATCCATGATGAGTTTTGCCAGCTTGTCGATATCCTTCTGGGGATATGCACTCGAATTAGCCTGTTATCTATTAAATAGGGTTCCAAGTAAGTCTATAATTAAGACTCCATAAGAGATATGGACAGGGCGTAAGCCAGCACTTTCATACCTTAGGGTCTGGGGGTGCCGGGCCTATGTCAAACGATTAGGCACAGATAAACTTGGACCTAGGTCTGACAAATGCACATTCATCGGGTACCCCAAAGAGACTAAAAGAAATTTTTCTACCATGCTGATGAACAAAAGATATTCGTCAGCCTTAAGGCAATCTTTTTAGAAAAGGAGTTTCTTAATGAAGGAATTGTTGTCTCTAAGGTTGAACTTGATGAAGTTCAACAGATAGAAGGATCGACACCAATAGCTGAACCTGAGTCGGATTTGATTAGATCAAATCCAGAGCCCAATGTACCTGCACCATTAAGGCGATCCGATAGAGTACCACATCAACCGGATAGATACTATGATTTTTTGGTCCGAGATGGTGATCCCATCAAACTCGATGAGAACGATGAGGATCCGATCACCTATATGGATGCAATGCAGAGACCTAATTCTGAGAAATGGCTTAAAGCCATGAAATCCAAAATGGAGTCCATGAAGGTCAATGATGTATGGACATTGGTTGATCCACCTGAAGGGGTTAAACCCATTGGATGTAAATGGGTGTTCAAAAGAAAAAGGAGCGTAGACGGAAAGGAGAAGACCTATAAAGCCCGTCTGGTTGCCAAAGGGTATCGTCATTGTTATGGTATTGACTATGACGAGATGTTTTTTCCTATGGCAATACTCAAATCCATTCGGGTAATGCTCGCAATAGCTGCCCATCTATATTATGAGATCTGGCAAATGGATGTAAAGACAGCTTTTCTGAATGGAGAGCTGACCAAAGAGGTGTATATGATACAACCTGTGAGATTTACATCCACAGATGAGTCCAAGGTGTGCAAGCTTCAGAGATCCATTTATGGATTGAAGCAAGCTTCTCGAAGTTGGAACATGCATTTTGATAAGGTGATCAAAATATATGGCTTCGTTAAGAATGGAGAAGAGCCCTGCATCTATAAATAGGCAAATGGTCCAGTTGTGGTATTCCTTGTCTTGTACATGGATGACATTCTCTTAATCGAGATTGACATCCCCGCACTACAGGGAATAAAAGTTTGGTTGTCATCACAGTTCTCCATGAAGGACTTAGGTGAAGCATCCTACATTCTAGGGATGAAGATCTATAGGGATAGATGTAAAAAGATAGTTGGGTTATCCCAGTCCACGTACATAGACACTGTGCTGAAGAGATTCAGCATGGAAAATTCCAAGAAGGGCTATCTACTGAGAGGCCATGGAATTTCTCTCTCTAAGAAGGATTGTTCGACAACTCCTAAAGAGAGAGAGCATATGAGTAGAGTCCCATATGCTTCGATCGTGGAATCTATCATGTACGCCATGATATGTACAAGACCAGATGTAGCATACTCACTAGGAGTAGTGAGTAGATACCAATCTGACCCTGGAGAAAACCATTGGAAAGTGGTTAAAGCCATCCTTAAGTATTTGCGAATTACTAAGGACCAATGGTTGGTTTATGGTGAGTCAGATTTGAAACTTATGGGGTTCACAAACTCTAACTTTCAATCTAACCATGATGACAGCAGAAGCATGTCTAGTTATATCTTTACTCTAAATGGTGGAGCCATTTACTGGAAGAGTTCCAAGCAGCATACTGTGGCAGACTCTGTTTGTGAAGTGGAGTACATCACAGCATCGGATGCTGCGAAGGAAGATGTGTGGCTGAGGAAATTCATCATCGAGCTCGAAGTAGCACCCTCCCTCGATGGTTCGGTCCTGCTCTACTATGACAGCACTGGTGCCATAGCTCAGGCGAAGGAATCTAAAGCACACCAACGGACGATGCACATTTTGTGCCGCTTCCACCTGGTTCGGAAGATTGTGGATTGAGGTGACGTCGACCTTCAGAAGATCGACAGAAAGGAGAACCTGGCCGACCACTTCACTAAAGCTCTGGCGATAAAGGAGTTCGACAACCATAAGTCAAAGATGGGTATTAGATACTGTGTCGAGTGACTTTAGGACAAGTGGGAGTTGTTAAAAAATATGTCCCAAAAGTCAATCGTCAAGCTGTTGACGGTTGAGCAACCAAGTATGGTAATTGATTTGTTAATAAATAAAATGTATTTAGCATTTTTATCATAAGCTTTCATCTTCTAATGAACTCCGTTGTTATGATAAAGTCTTTAGGACTATTCAGATTCGATAAAAAGAGGATTTATCGATTAGTCCTTAAAACTATTCACGACCAAATGATAGGTTGTTAATAAAGACGATAGCTACTATCAAGCATAGGTCACTATAGGCCATATGGGTTGGTTGTCCTCTTAACCAAGGAGTGTGGAGACACTCGTATGGCATACAGATGAGATATAAGGGTACATCATCATTGAACGTGATCAACTCCAGAGTATTCTACTGTCGAAAATGTCTCTGATGGGATATAGGTATAAGTGTCCTTTAGACCTGAGATCACCTCAATGACTTGCAAGCAACTCACTGTGCTTTGGTACTGGACTAACTGAATTTTTAATTCAATGACGGAAGGCTTCTGGGCATAGTCAAGTACTTATGAAGTCAGAGTGTGATCGAGATTGGATTAACCACTCCAAGAGTTGGAGAAGAATAAGTCACTGTATTTCAATTTAGCAAAACCTTGGCCAGGATAATCTATCAGATGGATTTGATATTTTTAAATACAATTTGGACAACCTGATCAGAGTTGACAGTTGAACTCTAAGGTGTCCTATGATCATTTTGATCAAGGGAATAAATTATATGGAAACTATATCCGCATGGGTTCTAAGGATGTTGTTCTACGCATTCGACCTATTCGATCGTCGGATACCACTGCTAGATGGTCACTTCGATTGGTACAGAAATTTATTCTTATGCTACCAGTTTAGGTTCAAACTTATGAGGTCATATACATTAGAGTTCATGGTCATATCGGATGGTTGATCAATGATTAAGAATCATTCTAGGGTTAAATGATCAATACGATTGACATTTAACCTAGTGCAAGTGTTACAGGAGGATCAATTAGTAATTCGATTGCTAATTGGCTTAATTTGATAAAGCCAATGGGCTGAGATTAAATTTAATTGAATATAATTTAATTAGATTTAGTTTGGGCTTGATTGGATCAAGTCCAATTGGTTTGTTGGATAAGCCAAGTGCAAGGAAAAAACTAGTCCTAGTTCAATTAGGACTTAGGTCAACCTAATTTTTAATTTGATTAAAAAATTAAATCAGATTTAAATATAATTTAATCTGATTAAATTAAGTTTTTAATTGAGTTAAAACCTATTTTAATTAGATTGATCTAATTTTGGTTTGATTTGGTTTGAGAAACTAAATTAAAACAAGTCATAAGATTACTAGGATTCCACCTTGCGCCACATAAGCCCCCCACGCCCTCTCTCTTTTTCCACACCAATCCCCTCTTATTTTGTGTGACAAAAGCCCTCTCCCAGGTCTTTCTCATATTCAAAAGATTTTCTCTCTTCTTTCATGCATGGAAAGTGGTTGTGGATCAAATCAAAGTAGGAATAAGTTTGAATTTCAAATTCTATGAGATAGAGTTTTAGAAATCTAAAACTCTTTCATTTTTGCACTGAATTTACCCAGATTTTTTTTGAGATTTTTGTAAATTTTAGGGCACATATTGTGTACCCTTTGGTGGTGGTCCATGCATAAAAATAAGAAGGCGAAGCCCAAGAGTTGGGCGACCCTTATCTTACCATGTTTGGATAAGTCTTGACTAGGTATTTGACCTAGACAAGGACTCTATCATATCTTTCTCTATAAAATGAGTTTTATTATGAAATATTTGAGGAACACATAGATTTGAGAGACCTTCAGGGCATCTAAAAATTAGAAAGAAAGATCTTTGGGTCGTGGAGATATAATAGACACAAGATAGGGTGTCTAGGAGAGAGTGGAAAGAAGAAGAAGAGGGTCTTCTTCTAGGGTTGTTAGTTTCATCTCTTCCCTTCCTCCATCTTGAGTTTCTTGAGAGTGTCTCAGATCTGAAACTCCTACTCATACTTCTCATCTTTGGAAGAGTCCAAATCAAAAAAAAGGAGGCACCTGATCAACCATCGAAGAAGGATCAGCGCAGTACTAGCATACTGTGCTGATTTTCTAGAGCAAGACTTCTGATCGAGATTCGTGAGCTCATGTGGATAACTCCTAGAGGCCAGACACGTATGCGGCTCGCAACATCATCCTGAAGCCTGGAACAGCAAAGTTAGAATGTTTAACTTGCAAGGTAATAGATCTGATCTATTGTTTAATACATATATTAGATGTAGTATAGAAACATGTTGATATGATCAACATGTAGTTCATGCTCTATCTATTTTAATTTTTGATTTAATGCTATGTAATAATCATATAATAGAATCTTAGATCTAAAAATTTTCTGATTTTAGAAAATAAATTTTGATTTATTTTAGTCTTCCGCTGCCTGATCTTAAAAAAAATTCAAGATCTAACCCTGAAACCCTAGATCTGGTTCCTTCACCTATAGGTTCGAACCTAAGCTGGTAGTATAGAAATATATTTCTGAACCAATCAATGTAACCATCTAGCAATGGTGATTCGACATTCGAATAGGTCGAATGATGGTGAAGCAATATTCAAAAACCTACTAACGTATGGTTATCATATAATTCATCTCTTTGACTCCAATACTCAAGGATGACCTAGGATTTAACTATCAATCATAGATAAATCATCCACATTGTATTCTAATCTTTCAAATCCATCATATGGATTACTCGAGCTTAGATTTTGCTAAATTAAAATACATTGATATATTAACTCCTACTAATTTGGAGGGGTCAATCCCATCTTGACTCACACACCGATTTGATAAATACTTGATTGCATCCAAAAATCTTTCGTTACTGAATTATAAACTCAGATAGTGCAGTACCAAAGTTTAGTCAGTTGCTTGCAAGTCACTGTGGTGATCTCAAGTTAGAGGGATACTTATATCCATATCCTTCGTGAGCTACTCTTGATAGTAGAGTATCCCACAGTTAGTCACGTTCAGTGATGATGTATTCTTATATCTCACCTGCATGCCATACCAGTGTCTCCTTACCATTTGGTTACGAAGATAACCAATGCATATGGCACATAATGATCTACACTTGATATTGCTATCATCCTAATAATAGCATATCATTTGATCGCGAACTAGTTTAAGAACTACATGATAAATTCTCTTTTATCGATCAAAATAATCCTAAGGATTTCATCACAACATAAGAGTTCATTAAAAGATGTAATCTTGTAATAAAAAAGGTCCAATAACTTTTATTATTGATCAATTCATTTACATTTATAATTAGCACAATTGTCAAATGATTGACTTTAGGACACATTTCCTAACAACTCTTACTTGGACTAAAGCCAATCAATATAGTATCATATACCCATCTTTGATTTATCATCTCAGAACTTCTAAATATCGAGGCTTTAATAAATGGGTTGGTCAGATTCTCCTTTCCATCGATCTTCTAAATATTGACATCATCTTAATAGATTTTTCGAATAAGATGGTAGCGATACAAAATACTTGATAAGCTAATGAGACTTCGACTCCTTTGCATGAGCTATAGCTCCAATGCTATACAATACAGCAGAACCATCATCGGAGGGTGCCACTCCTAGCTTGCCAGTGAACCTGTATAATCACATAGTTTTTTTACACGCATCGGATGCTGCAATGCATTCAGCATCACAATTTGGATTTGGCTATAATTTTTTTTCTTGAAACTTTTTTAGTAGATTGTTCTATTATCTAAGGTAAGAATATATTTTAATATGTTCTTGCTATTATTATGTCCAACTAAAAATTATAGTCATAGTCTACAAGTTTTAAGTCAGATTCTCCATAACCGAATCACTGATCCTTAGTATTTCTCAAATACTTAAAGATGACCTTTTAGTGATTCTCACCTGAATCATGCAGGTATCCACTCTAGTTATCCTAGTGAGTATACCATATTCGGTCTCATACATGGTGTACATGATAGAACAAATTTTACTCATAAACACTTTATATACATTGGACTGGGATAACTCAAGTAGCCTCTTAGATCTATCTCTATAGATCTTCATCCTTAAAATAAGAGATGCTTTTCCAAACTCTTTTATGGAGAACTATGATAACAATAAAATTCTTATTCTCTATAATGTAAAGAATGTTATTCTCGATTAAAAAAAAATTATTCACGTACAAAATAAAAAATATACTCATAGAACTATTAACCCATTTATATTTGTAGGATTCTTCTTCGTTCTCAACGAAGTCATACATTTTGATCACTTATCAAAATGTATGTTCCAACTTCAAAATATGTTGTATTGTCACAGGAAAAAATATTTTATTATAGTCAATACCATAATATTGACAATATCCTTAGGCAACTAGATGAGCTGTGTAGGTGTCCACCTTCTCATCTGCGCTCTCTGATCCCATTGAAGATCCATTTACACTCTATGGGCTTTATCCCTTCGAGTGGATCAATGAGTGTCCATACACCATTGATCTTCATAAACTTTATTTCAGACTTTATGGCTCCAAGCCACTAATCAGAGTCAAACCTCTACATGGCATCCATGTAGATGATCAGATGCTTGTTATTCTCATTGAGTTCAATAGGATCACATTTTGAAACTAGAAATCGAAGTATCTATCCGACAGATGTGGTACTTTATCAGATCTTCTTAATGGAGCTTTTACAATGGGTTCCAAATTTTATCTAATCATATTCGGTTCTATGGGTTCACTAGATTGTGTCAATTTTTCTACCTGTCAAACTTCATAAGTTCTATATTAAAAGCATTAGTTCCTTCACGAAGATACTCTTTTTCTAAAAGGAATGCCAAACAACTGTTGATCTTTAGTAAGATAGAATTAATATCCACTAGATTCTTTGGGGTTACTCTACAAAATAATACGTATAAGATTGGGATCCAAGCTAATCTATCTGTAATTGCTTGACATCAGCTAAACACTCTCAAACCTTAAGGTAAAAGAGTATTAGCTTATGTCATCCATATCTCATATGGAATCTTTGCGATTGATTAATTCAGAATCTAGTTCAGAATATAACAAGTAGTCTTAAGAGTATAACCTAAAAAAAAACTGACAAACTTGTAAACCTCATTATGGATTGCACTTTTTCTAACAAAGTCGATTCCAATAAGAGAGAATCTTATTCTCTTCTAGATATGTCAAAAATTTACCAGAAGGGTATTCTCCTCTTTGGTCTGATCAAAGGACTTCAATGCTCTTCCAGTTCGTTTCTCTACCTTATTATGAAATCATTTGAATATTTCAAATAATTCAAATTTATGACAAATATGTTCATAGATCCAATACATCAGTATGTATTAAATTCAGAATATCTTTGGCTTGTTCACCTTTCCAACAAAAGATGACTTGGTCATCTTACTAAGAAGATAGGATTGACAAGTAGACAATGATTCACAATCATTGACTTTAAGAGTAATCTTATGTTGATCCTATTCTTATTCATATGATCGAGCTCAAATTGCTAAAGATAGGCTTTCATGATATTATCTACTTTAAGGAGTTTGTTTGGTTGTGTCCATTACACTAACAAGCTATGTAAATATCATTTCTTAGGTATCCACCATGATTTTGATATCATTTATAATGGTATCATAAAAATCATTAGATAATAGTGACAATCACTAAAACGATATTGTTAGAATTGAAAATAAGCTCGATGATTCTTAAAATCAGGATTGGAACATAACTTCCATCTCCAACATTCAGAAACCTCTTTCTGTTTTCAAACTTTCTACTAACCTGAAGTTGCTGCAATAATTTGTATGGACTTTCGATATTCAATACCCAGATAATAGTGTCATAGATAGAAAAATCATAAGGTATTATCATATAAGTACCTTGTCCAATAATTATTTACTAATTTTTTTTTCTTAGCCTATTCGGGTCAAGGGACTCTGCCAGACTAGATTAACCTTAGATTCTTTTATCAGTTTGGGCTCCTCAGCCCAAGCATGACTCTTTTGCATCTTTTTTTTTTTTCTTAAAAAATTATTGCTCCACTGAAGATACATCTTCAGAGGTGGATAAGAACTCTTTCAACATTTGAAAGATTTTCTCCCACTGAGCATGTCAAATTTACAACTAAATTCATATTCTTCGCTACTCTCAAAAATACCACATGATGATACGATCATTTAGCCACTTCTAATAAGGGTCTTTGATTGCATCATGTGTGTTGGATGTGAAAATATTAGATGCTAGATCCGTAATCATATATAGGATCCATTTATGCTCTAGAACTATTCGTAACATTCGATACCATCTATCAAAGTTGGATCTTATAAATTAGTCACTATCAAACAGTAAATAGAGCAATAGATATCTAGCCATAACTGAAAGAAAAATATAAGATCTCTATATTTTATGAATTGATTAAGCCTAAAGACTTGGACTTTAGTCTAAAAGTTCTTCCTTTATTTTAGTCAAATTAGTAGCCTTTACCTCCAATCTGAAGAATTACTCTAATTCTTTAGCGGATACTAGAATCCACACAAATTACACACGAGCCTGACTTTGGCCAGCTCACCCATATACATCTATGGGTAGGTTCTTAACCAATTATTTCAGTAAATAAATTTTAATAATTGATTTAGCCCCAGATAATTTTTCGATTATCTTTTGGCCTTTTCTGCAAGCTCTGGCTAGGTACAACGATTAACATGATCATACTTACGAATCCAACTACCAAATAATCAGGCTTGACTTTGACCGACTAACCTGACCACTTGATAGATAGATTTGACTAAGTCATAATATTATGAATGATAATTTTAATAGTAGATGAACACTAGGCTTTTGAGCCTCCATGATCATCATACTATTGGACCCATTATCACCCACCTTAATGGGAGGCTACGATCTAATTATTATTTTAACTATCTCATTTTAGGGACCTAATAATTTAGAAAATTTAATTTGAGAATTAAGAGAAAAGAGAAAAGATCAATTAGTAGACCACAACCCTTTCACTGACTTCATCAAGTCATTGAATCGGATTAGGGTCATTCTGATTGAAATGACACCTAGATCAGTCACAATGATCAATCTTAATGGCATGGGTCAACTCAAATCACTTAGTGATCTAATCAAGATAATATTCATCAAATTGGTCAGATAAGTGAAATCGATGGGAGGGTCTGCTAAGCTTGCCTTAGACACCATCAAAATGGTCAGGTAAGCCGCTCTCAATTAAAAACCATCGATCAAAATGCCAAACTTATCTTAGACTACAATTGGTTAGTTTCAATTAGACCAGCCTAATAATTCGGGTTCAACCACTGAGCCACAATCAAGGTCCATTTTATCTAATCAAAAACATGAACTTGACCATCTACAACTATTATATTGGTTTTAAAGAAATCTTAATTTAATCTAATTCAATATTTGGTTAGATTTAATCAATTTCTTTACTTAGTCCATTAACTCTTTGATTCTAACCTTTGATCTAATCTAATTAAAAGGATCTAATTTGAGCTAACCCATGCCCCCATATTTTATGCAATCTCATTAGATCTTTAATCACAATTTTAGATTTAATCGATTCTACACTTAATTCTTAACTAAGTTCAGCATCAATATAAGTTTAGATTTAGATTTGAAATAATTTTAATTTTTTATTTTATAAATAATTTATAATAAATATTATGCAAAAATTTTTTATTTTAAAACTGGATCAACTCAATCAATATTGAGCTAGCTACATAAGAAAATTGGGTAAACTCAGTTCAAATTGGGTCGGCTCAGTAATTGTGCAAAGACGATTCAAAAAGTTTTAGATCTAAAAAATGTTACATAATTTTAAAATAAAATCAATCATAAACACCTTTTAGATCATATCTAAAATTTTTTATGATTAAAAATTTTATTTTTTCATGATTAAAATAATTTTAATTATATAGATTAGATATTTTATTTTTCATACAACTTTGTATCACATACAACAAATCTAGGGTTTCAAGATCTAAGATTTTGTAAAAAAATAAATTTTTTCTTTTGCATTCTTCTTCATGAGATCTAATCACATGGCATGCCTACACATCATAAGAGCACCCCATTGAATGAAAAAAGAGGATTTTTAAACCCTCTTGCTTCTATAACCGGACAGTCTGGTGATCAACCCAATCCAAGTACTTGCTAATTAGTTCATCTAATCTAATCACATATCATATATGCTTGAATTTAGATCTAATTTAAATTACATCAGATTTGATCACAACTTTAGATCATATCTAAATTAGATCAAAAATATCACATGCAACATGTAAAAATAGATTTTATCAAAGATCAGCACAAACTAGGATAACTTTTTCACTGTAAGGGGTGAACCCTACACCAAGATAACCTTATATCAGTTTGTGCAATCAACTATTAATCAAATTTAGATCTAACATATCATATATTAGATCTAAATAAAATTAAATTTTAAATTTAATATACACATATAACATATCATAACGAACCTAGGCTCTGATACCACTGTTGGAAAATGTAGATGATTTCATGCATGTATTTCAAAATTTTTTCGAATAAATTACAGTGAAAGATATTTAGATTAATTATATTAATCTAGCATGCATATGATCTAATCATCAAATCAACCTACTCTAGGATCTATGACATGATATGTTGCATATAAATTCTGAAATAATCACATGATAAAATTTGCATGCATGGATGTAAGCAGTAGATCAAATTTACACCTATCTGAGTTCAACTCAATACTTGATCATGAGTTGATGATCATTGCTACTGAAGATATGGTGAAGATGATCCTTACTAGTTACTTACAGCCTTACATACGTTCGATCTCTATAGAAGTCCACTTGAAGCTCCGATCTGATCGATCTTCTCGGGAGTGCTAGCTCGTGTGAAGACCTTCTTCTTGGCTGATCTGAATCTTTTCTTCAAATCTTTAAAATTTTTTTAGAGATTAAAGATGAACTTCTGGAGGAGATGAAGATGTAGAAGAAGAAAGGAGAAGAAACTATTTTCTCTTTTATTTTTCTCCCTTCCCAAACCCTGAGGTAGAGACCCTAGAAACCTAGATTTTGCGCCCACCCAAAGAAGTAGGACTCTCCTCTTCTTTTTCATGCCAATAACCCATACCTCAACCCGTTCAATGTGAAGAGCTACTTTTCTTCTCTCTTACATGCACAAAAATAAAATAAATCCCTATTTATTTGAACTTGTAATAAGGTAGGGTGAAGAGTCTAACAATGTTTGGACTCTTCCATACATGGTCCCCTCTTTTCTTTCAATTCCACATCAAAAAAATATGGGACACCCCAAACAACTTCCTTTCACATGGAATCAGATCTCCATCTAATTTTCCATGGTAAAATCCCTCATATTGTTGCACAAAATAAAGGAAAAAAAAGGCATGGGTGGTAAGAGTTGTAAATAAGTTCAAACCTTATAAATGAAATTTGAACATACCATAAAATATCAGATTTTACCCATATTTGGATGTAAGAAAGGGAGTGAGAACACCTCTTTGGCATGAAGAAATCTCACACAAAATAATTTTGTGCATGGAGAAAAGTGGCATCCAAGTTTTGGTGTGCAAGGGAGAAGAGTCCAATGCTATATGGACTCTTAATTTTCTTATTTGAATCCAAACCAAATCACATCTAGTTTAGCCCATATAAAATAGATGAATTCCAATCTAATTAAGTTCATAATTTTTTAATCAAATCTTAATCAAATTAAAAATTGATTGAATCAAAGTCTTGATCAAATGAAGGATAATTCTCCTTTAGCAATTAGGTCATCTCATAACCTAATCGGGTCAAATCTTATTGAATCTAATTCAATTAGATTTTATTTAATCCTCTTTGCTCAATCAAATTAAGCTAATCAATAATTTAATTACTAATTAATCTTCTATTAATTCACTAATACTTGATGAATAAATTCATTGTGACTTTTGCATAAGGTTAATCATCAAGCAAATTGACAATTAAGCCCTTGAATGATTCTCAATCATTGATCAGCCATATGATCAGTCAGAAACTTCTTTTGAGTGTGACCCCATAAGTTCGAACCTAAACTGATAGTATAAAAATATATTCTTGAACCAATCGATGTAACCATCTAGCAATGGTGACTTGACGTCTGGATAGGTCGAATGATGGTGAAGCAATATTCAAGAACTTATTGGCATATGGTTACCATATAATTCATCTCTTTGACCCTAATGTTCAAAGATGACCTAGAATTTAACTATCAATCCTAGATAAGTCATCCATATTGTATTTCAATCTTTCAAATCCATCAAATGGATTATTCGAGCTCAAATTTTACTAAATTCAAATACATTGATATATTAACTCCTACTAATTCAGAGGGATCAATCCCATCTTGACTCATACACCGACTTGATAAATACTTGACTGCACCTAAAAATCTTTCATTACTGAATTATAAACTTAGATAGTCCGGTACCAAAGTATAGTGAGTTGCTTGCAAGTCAACATAGTGATATCATGTTAGAGGGACACTTATATCCATACCCTTCACGAGCTATCCTTGACAGTAGAGTGCTTCATAGTTGGTCATATTTAGTGATAATGTACTTCTACATCTCATCTGCATGCTATATCAGTATCTCTATAATATTTATTATGAGGACAACCAATGCATATGTCACACAATGATCTACACTTGATATCGCTATCATCCTAATAATAACGTATCATTTGGTCGCCAACCAGTTTGAGGACTATACGATAAATCCTTTTTTATCGATCAAAGTAATCTTAAGTATGTCATCACAATATAGGAGTTCATTAAAAGATGTAATCTTATGATAAAAAAAATTAAATAACTTTTATTATAGATCAATTCATTTATATTTATAATTAGTGTAATCGTCAAACGATTGACTTTAGGACATATTTTTCAACACATCATATTATGATCTGAATTTTTATTTAGATATGAATTTTACTTACATATATGAGATATATACTTTTATGTTAAATCTAAAAATTAATTTTATAATTTAAAACTTATCTTTCATATAAAGAATTTAAATCTAAAATTTAATTTTAGAATCTGTAATTTGTATTTATGCATGAGGGGTTTGGTCATGAAAAAATAAAAAATTAAATCATGTAATCAGATTGTATCTAAGATTTTTGATTTGAACACAATGGATCTAATTTGATTAAGTAATTGATCAAATCGAGTTAAGTATTAATTAGGATTAGATCAATTAAGTTATAAGATCAAGCAATTATTATTGATCAAATTGATTAAATCTTATGTGTAGAATTGATTAACCTAAAGACCTAATTTAGCTCGATGGCTTGAGCTTGATTTGCTTAAGCTAACCTATTTGGACCAATTGACCTATTGGTGTCTAAGATAAGTAATTGAGAGGTGGTTATTTAATTAGTTCAGTTCACTGACCTAACCAATTTATTGGTGTCTAAGTAATAGAGGGACCCCCATCAATTTTCACTTATCTGACTAATTTGAAAGATTGAGTTTTGAATAAGATTGCTTGGCTGTTTGGTTTAGCTCATGCCAATTAAATTGGTTATATGATGACTGATTAGATGAGGCTAAATCTAAACCTTTCCATAAATATTAAGATCATAGGTCTTTCACCATTGTAATGTGTAGGCATGCTACTAGTGTTGATTTTTCTTGACTGGTCATAATAGTTCAGTTGCATTGAAAACATGCAACCACTCTATTAGCAAAGAGTTGCTCCAGGATAAGAAAGAGGTTGGGCCCAATAATTATTACATGAGGGACCCAGTGACGGCCTTGCATCTGCTTGTGAATGGTGGGTCAGGCTTAACTAAAGAGTGTGGTCAATAACTATTAGGTGAGCCCACATAACATAGAGATCAAGTCACTGCAACATGCTTAGAGAAGCATTTGGATAAAGAGTTATCTATGCACTGGTGTGTATATTATCAATAATTATTAGGTGAGGTATATGGCATCGATGGGACCACAGCATCCACAAGGAATCCAGTTATCGCATCAGTGTTTCTATTTTCCATCCGAGGAGTGGAGGGATCTAAAAAATTAGTTGGAGTTATTGTTTGCATTTTAAAATCCCTAGAAGCAAATATAAATTTAAAGTATAAAAGTCTAATTTAAATCTCTACTCTCATAGTTAAATAATGTCAGCCTCAAACCCTCTAGCCTGCATCCTTGAATCTAATCGTTTGACTCGAACAAACTATAAAGACTGGCTAAGAAACCTCAGGATTGTCCTAACTTCTGAAAACTTAGGTCATGTACTCGATCAAAAACTCCTAGTATTACCAAACCATCCTACTATAGAGCAAAGAGCTGCTTATGAAAAGTGGATGGATGAAGTAGTCGGGTCAAGTGCTATGTGCTGGCATCCATGACAAATGAGTTGTAGAGCCAATATTAGCATATAACCACTGTCAGGGCTATGATCACTCACTTACAAGAGTTGTATGGTGAGCAAAACCATACAGAGTGCTTTGAAGTGTCCAAGAGACTCTTCAATCTAAAAATGTACGAAGAGTAGTCAGTCTATAAGCACCGTATGACAGTGATTAAGGACATCGAGGAGCTTGGGAAGCTCAAGCTTGATATGCAGAAAGAATTACAGATGAATTTGATCCTTCAATCCCTTACTAGTTCATATAGTCAATTTATTATAAATTTTTATATGAATAAACTTGATTGTACTATACCCAAATTGGTCAACATGTTGGTCACTACGGAGGGAACCTTGAAGAATTCAAGAGGCACTATTCTTGCTGTGGAGTAGACTTCTTTGACTAAGAGAAAGTTTGGTTGGAAGAAGAAGAAGAATAAATCTACTAAGAAGCAGAAGAAAGAGAGCAAGCCAAAAGAAGAACATTTCAAAGAAGGCTAAAGCAAAGGAAAAGTATTTTCATTATGATGTTGATGGCCACTGGAGGAGGAACTGTCCACTCTATCTGAAGAGCCTAAAGACCAAAAAAGGTGATAAACCTTTAGAAGGTATGCTCGTAATTGAATCTAACCTTATGATTTTTTTTACTTGTAGTAGGGTATTAGACTCTAGTTCGAGTGCTCATATATGTACCTCAATGCAGGGTCTAATAGAAAGTGAGAGATGAAGGGAAAGGAAACTATTTCTCTTCGAATGACCTATGTTACATCTAAAATTTTTTTTATTAATCTATATGAATAAGGATCAAATTCTTACCTGATTAGCAATAAAATCAGAGATCAAATTTCAAATAATCTGATATAAACTTTCATGGAGGTCTGGATGTATAGACCCTCTACTTCGAATGCACGTCAGACGTCGCAGAAAAGTAGGATAAATTTTGATCTTTGCAACCCAATCAAATGAGGAAGAAGATATGCTGGTGTGACACCTCACACCAATAGGTGAGATTCCCAAAGAGGGCCCATGCCCAAGGGAGAAGGGGCGGCACCAAAGGGGAGAGGCTAAGGAGAAGAAGAAGGGCTCCTCTCTTCTCATGCCTCTCTCTTTCGTTCTCTCTTCTCTCAATCTGATTTATTTGCTATTTTCTATGCATCTATAGGTAGAGATCCTCTCTATTTATAAATAATTTTTATGACCCAATAAGTATAGGAGTCCTAACTCAAATCTGATTTGAATCAGTCCAATACTAATGAAAGAAGGATTCCTATATGAGATAGAATTGCCATCATATATGACAACCACTTTGCGCCTACTCCCTCATCCACATGGGATGCTCCAAACCAACATAATTCCAAATGTTGGTTGGCCTACATGAGAGAAGAATCATAGTGCAAGTAGGATTTTTCATATCTCATCCAAAATAGATCCGATTCGAATCCAATTCGAAGCTGGTTCAAAATAATTTCAAAAAGCTGTCAATCTCAAACTCTTTAGAACTTTTATACAAGTCTAACTTGAATTTTTAGATCTAGTTAAGTTAAATTAATTTAGATCTAATCTAAAATTAATTAATATTTAAATCTAATCTTTTATATGCTCCATAGATCATAAATCAAAAACTATTCATCCTCAAGATCGAATCTGAACCTCATATGCAATGCTAGCTAGACATAGTCAACTCTTCAATTTCGTTTGACCCATAACTTAATTCTCAATCAGGTTAGCTTATATATTCAATCAAGTAAAGTACTTCTAAATTGGATATATAAATATAAGCCAATTCCTTCCTACTTTGTCTGACTTGTATGCGTAACTCCATAGGTTCAAAAACTAAGTCGGTAGCACATGAACCAATTCTTGCACTCATTGAGATACTATTTAGCAATGGTTTTCGATATCTAGATAGGTCAAATTATCGTAAAAAAATATTCTAGAACCCATACACATGCTTACCGCATAATTCATCCTTTCAAACTTGAATGCTCTAGGATGGTCTCAGGTTTACTGTCAACCGAGATTGCTTCATCCACATTGTATTTTTAACCTTTCAAATCTATCTCATAGATTATCTTGGCTAAGGATTTACTAAATTAAAATACAGTGATGCATCAACTCTAATAATTTGGAGAGATCAATCCCATCTTGATATCCACACAAACTTTGCAAGTACTTAACTGTACCTAGTAGCCTTCTGTCACTACAATAGAAATTCAGATAGTCCGACATCAAAGTACAGTGAGTTGCTTGCAAGTCACTATGGTGATCTTAGGTCTAAAGGACACATACCCATGTGTTTCACGAGCAGCTCTTGACAGCAGAACGCTCAACAGGTGAATCACTTGTTCAGTGATGATATGTTAGGTTTCGGTGTCATAACAGAATATAAATTTTAAAAATTTTAAAATATATTCAATAATTGAAAATAATGTTTAACAATTAAACAAGAATATCAGAACACAAAACCCTAGAAACCCCTTGATGATTACAATCAAATGATCAAATATATATATTTTAAGAAGAGACCAGAAGCCATATACCCATGAGAAGACTATGATCTAGTAATTTTGAGACCTCCATGAGACTCCAAAGTAGAAGCCCTACAACGGTGATCTACACAGAACTGATCAGGGCCCTTCTCAATCTGTCATGGTGCTGCAGCCTTCTTCGCAAGTTCGCTGCCGATCATCCTTTGTAAGAACTGGTTGCACCAATATTTGTATGCCTTCATGACCTCTATTAGGAGCTCTTTAGAATTTTTTTTTCAAAAGATTTTACTACACACAAATCAGAATTTATGTTCAACACATGAACTATCTAATTATTGGACAAGCATCTCATGCTTTCCATTTTCTCTCTTTCCTTCCTTTCTATTTTTCTCTCCCTTTTCCTTTTCTTTTTCACTTCAGATTTTTTCTGACTTATCTTCATCTAATCCCATGTCTAAACAACTCTTTGGATAAATTTTATGCCATATGGGGTGCCCCTTATATAAGGAATGAAGAGGCACCACATAAGTCACCAAGGGGTGCCAACTCTTGGCATCCCATCTTCCTTACATGCACAAATTAATTTTTTGCATGTAATTCAAAGCATCAATGCATGGAATAGGAAGTGACATACAAGCAGAAGGACTCTTCCTCTACTAAGAAAAATTTGGATTTCATCTTATGGTGCATTGAATTAAGGGAGCACGTGAGATACCAAGAGTCCTTAACAATTAAGACTCTTCCATAAACTCAATGCATATAAGAGAGGGTCCAATTAATTTTTGGCATTCAAACTCCTTACCAGAGAAGGACTCTTCCTTTTCTTCTACACCCATAATCCCAAGAGGCATATTATGTCACAAGGAATTAAGAAACGCATAGAGAAATAAAGGAAGGAATTAAGAGTTTGATATGAAATAGACTCTTCCATCTCATCGCATAAAAATATGGGCATCCCTTATTTATTTTAGCATGGAGTTCCTTCTCAAAGAAGGACTTCTTCTCTTTTTTCATGCCCACATATCCCAAGGCATCATCTGATGGCGCACAAAATTAAGGGATGTGTGGAACATATAAGGAAATTAAGATAAGTATGAAAGAAGGACTCTCCTCCCTTAACTCCCAAAATAAATATGATGCCACATTATTCTTTGGCATGGTGATTGACATGGAGGTGGTGGATTCACATGAAACTCTTCTATATAAACTAGATAAACCAAGTAATAATTAGATGGTTCGAATCCAATCACATTAGGTCAAGGCAACAAGCAAAGGGTTAGCACAAATACATTTGCACTGAACCCAATTGAAAACTTGGGTTAATTTATGTTCTAGCAATTCAATTAATCCATTGGATTTACAATAAATCCAAATAGATTAGATCAAGATCAAATCTCTATTGTGTGTGACCTATTGGGTTTTAAATCTAGCCAGCAGTAGACCCAGACTCATGACATAACCCTAATCTAATTAGATAGGTCAGCTCAAGAGTTCCAATCAACTAGGACTCTTTCTAATTGATTCTTGAATTAAATTTTTTAAATTTTGATGAGTCCATAAGTCAAGATTGATGTTTAGCAATGTGTCATAACTACTCAAAAGATTTAAAATTTGATAGACATACAAAAATTATCCTTCCATGGTGAGTTACCGTGTAATTCAATCCTTCGATCACACAACATCCCGAAAAGGCTATGGGTATAGAAATATGTCAAATCCAAATACCTATCCATATGTATCTCGATCCGATGATGATGACTTGATTGATGAAATAATAGAAACTTTTTCTACTGTTCATCTCTGCTCTGGCTAGAGACTCTCAGAGTCACCATCCTATGAGATCACATAGGATGTTCTCTCCTCCTACAAGGAGTGATCGATTCCTTATTGATCACTCACAACCTCCATACATATTTTATCATACCCAGAATATCTCACACACAACTTAAAGTGGTGTGCTAGGGAATAAAACCAAAGTAAGAATCTATGTACATAAGGTACCATGGTGATCTCAGATCAAAGGATCACATGCACCACTCCCACTAAAGAATCATCTGTTGACATGCTGTAAGGCTCCATCAAATGTTCTTCCTTTGGGTCAGTTTAGTAAACTCATTCTTTAATGAGCACCTACATTCTTGTATCAGTATCATCATACAAGTGATTGTGAGATCAACTTTCCTCTCCATCGAGCATACATAGGATGTACCTATCTTATCGGCATCATCGATCTCTGACTCGATGATCTAATGATTGAAAATATTTTAGATTAGAACTATCAAGATTTTAGATCTCACTGGCATGATCTCATTATGATCCTAAAATTATTGCCCTTATTTATGGGATTTATCATAATTATAAAAATATGATGCAGCAAATGATAAAATATAATACCTCATAAATAAAAAATAACTAATATCATACAAATAAGTAGGAAGAAAATAAAGAAAAATCCCTTCGCATCCCTATGAGATTGATTTATAGGGTACTATTCTTTCAATCTTCCATCTGTACTAAAGTCAATCACCCGTATACCTAATGCCCATGCAATCAGGAAGGCGAACACACTACTGCTGTGAAGGCTTTGTGAACTAATCCTATTATACTATTCTTTATATGATCTCATTTTATGATCAAATCATGAATGAGGTGAAAATGCCTAGGATGTGCATAGGTACCTAGTGAGACCACATCCAACTCAGTGATCAACTCTTTTATCATGCAACTCTCCTTAGCAATCTTTACGAACAGTAATAAACTAAGTCAAACACAGTTTGCTATTTGAAGCTCTTCCAATTCACTGCTTCTCTAGTACTTCTTAAGTACTTTGAGAATGCTTTTCATGATTTTCAAAAGATCCTATCATGGATCTGTCTGAAATCAATGATTATGCACAAAGCATAAATCACATCAGGCTTGGTACATTGGGTAAGTAAACTCTTTTACACTCATTCATGTTGAACCCCTTCAATATAAAATTTATGTACCTAGATTGGGACAAGCCTAACATCCACTTACATCTATCACTATAGATGCCAAGTAAACTAGATGTTTAACCCAAATCTATTCCATGAAAACTTTTTGTGATAAGCATATTATTGACCGAGTGTAATATCAGGACTACCCTCCCAATATGTTGTATGTCACCTACATACGTAACTAAGAAGTTAGTGGGACTCCTACTTATCTTCTTACACACACACATGGTTCATTTATATTTGATATAGTCAAATATTTTGACTATCTCATTAAAAATAGAAGTACCATTTTCTCAAAGCCTGCTTGAATCCCTAAATATATTTGCCCTCCCACTAGAGACAAACTCTCTAGATGGTGTGTGGCAATAGCAAAAATCTAGTTTGACATTCCTGATAGCAACTTATTGGGTCGTACCCATAGGTGCTTCAACCAAAGTCCATACTTGATTGATGTATAGGGAGTCCATTTTAGATATAATAGTTTCAAACCATCTGTCAGAGTCTCTACTCATGATAATTTTCGAATAGATCAAGAAAAATATTATTCATAATGATGTATGATGTATAGTCATTCTCAATGATAAAATCATATTTGAGCAGTACATTACACACTCGAATTGACCTTCGGTGAGGAGGTGTGTTTCATAGTTGTACTTCATCGATAAGTACATCTGGTTGAGGATCAACTTGTGGACACTCCATAGGTTAGAATAGTTCATAGGTCTTGAACTTCTCAAGTTCAATTATCCTCCCACTATCCCCTTAAAAAAAAAAATTTTCTTAAAAGGTGGCAAACCTACTGACAAAATACTTTTTATCTAATAGGATGAAAGAAATAGTATCTCATACTATTCTTTAAGATAACCTATAAACATATATAAACCTATTTTAGCATAAATTTATGTATATCAATTTTTTTCACATAAGCTGGCAACCTACCCTTATGCCATTTTCATATCTCATATGAAGTGCTCGTAACAGATTTTATTGATATCTAATTTAAAATATATATAGCAACTTCTAGGATATTTTCTCAGAATGAAAATTAAAAATTTGTAAAGTATATTAGGGAACACATCATATCTCATATGAAGTGTCCATCTCTGGGTTGACATATTATTATCCTTCAAACATCCATATATTCAAGACTTAATACCTTGCTTGCTCTGAGATATATGACCATCACATATTTATTGCTTGTTCTCATCAACATAAAGAATAGCATCATTGAGTGACAGAAACATGAGACCATTATCATTAATCCATAGCCATAAAATTTATCAGAAAGAGAGTAACATTTACTCTTTACATTAATTTTAAAACTATGCTACAAAAATAAAGATTTGAAATAATATTTTTGATAAATTCAGACATATTACAATAATCTGTTAGTTTCTAAATCTTGCTAGAAGGTTATATAGATTCATGTAGCCTTAGCATGAATGGACTATCCATTAGTGCCAAAAAATAAGTAGTCACCTCACTTTAGCTTTATAGGTTCAGCAACATATTGCCTAAGTGGAACCTATATAAGGTATCACATACTCAAAATTTTAAAATTGAAACACTCAATGATAATTAGTTTGGATCATATACAAATTATTTGCAGATGTAACTTTTGCATTCTGCTATTGCTTCACATTTACAAGACAGCTCTTGCAATTAATTTTTAATAATCATCATTGCTGTAATAATAATAAATATCATAGTGAAGATATTCTTCACCTTCTTTTCCTCAGCCATTCCATGATGTTCTATCAATTTAAAAATAAACTCATATAGTGATGGTGAAGATACAAATGTGTATATAAGAACATACAAGGACTATCCATGATGATATGCACAAGTTAGATGAGGTTTTCATCTAATTGTGTCTCTCACTATTTTAACAAATTTCATAATCCTCAAGTATGAAAATGAGAAACCTATCATGAAGTTTTTTAGTGAGGTTAAGATCCCAATTTCTCATAAAAAATTTTGTGGATAGCACAACAAGCTCCTATGAGTTCAAGGGTAAATAACTCTTTACCAATTGCATCTCATGCAACTCTCAACATAATTTTTGCCTCTAAAATACTTATAGCCATGTGGATAGCACAACAAACTATAGTATTTTAATTAAGTCATATCCTTCAATCCTATACGATCATATTTGAATAATACTATCCTTATGGATAGCACAATAAGGCAGTATTACCAAAATATGTTATAAACATCACTAAGTCAACATCATACCAATCACTATAGCAAGCTTTGTGGATAGCACAACAAACTCACTATAGTTTTTGACATACTCTATTGACTTAGTATGAGTTAAGTACTTGTTGGGTATAAAGTGCCCCCCCGATCTAAGTCTGTAGAGGTCAGATCCTTCGGGGCTCCTCTGGCTCCCGACCTTGTACATGACGCCTCTCCGAACTCCCTCGACCGTCCGGACTTCCTCGACGATGGGCCTCAGTGTTCACCCATCGGGCTGCCCCAAAGGCCCTCTGAGCCTCAATGTTAGCCATCCTTCTATAGCAATTGACGACCCCCAAACTTCTTCCGGGCTTCGTCAGCATCTGAGCTTCTCTGACAATGAGATTTCTACAGTAACCAGGCTCCTTCCATGTTTCTACGATGGTCGACCACCTTCAGGATTCCAACCGAGCTCCTGCGATAGCCGAACTCCTACCGCGAGCGGCCTACTCCGAACTTCCACTACGAGTGGTTTGCCCCGAACTCCTGCTACGAGCAGTCTACTCCGAACCCTTACAGTGGACGGTCTACCTCGGATCCCTACTGTAAGCAAATCCCATCCGAGCCTCTACTGTAAATATATTCCTTCCGAACTTCCATTACAGGTAGACTTCAGTTGAGCTTCTTCATAGTCAAGTCCCACGACAACCGATCTTCGATCGAGTTTCTACAATGGGACAGGACTCATCGGCCAGGCCACTACTTCGAGCTCCCACGACAACTGACCTTCGACCGAGCTTCTACAATAAGCGGTCTCCTTTCAGCCTTCTACGAGAACCAGACTCCGACCGAACTTCCATAACGGTTGGATATTGGATGAGCTTCTACGATGATTGGGCTCCAGCAGCAAGATTCCTACAACGACCGATCGCCTTTGTTGCCTGCCGAACCTCCCCAACGCCATCTGAAGTCCATCACCGGCCGACCCTCCACCAAGATCTTTCATAAAACCAAACTTCCCCAACAGATTATCTTCAGGTGAGTTTTCACATCGGGCGAATCCTAGACGGACTTCTCTAGCAATCGGATTCCTACCGGGCTTTGCCAACGGAAAGTCTCTATCCGAGCCTCTACAGTAGGTGACTCTCACCTGTAGTATCAGTGCCTAAGCTACCCGACAACAGTAGACTCGTCAGCAGCTTCGGGGACATCCAAGCTTCTCCCAGACCAACAATAGAGAGCCATTCCACTCCATTAGATGTCCCCGTCGAGCTCCAGCCGATGGATCTGAGCTCTCTGACAAGTCACGACAAGAGCCGCCCTCCTGCTCCACTCCCTGCAATGAATTTCGTGTGGCTCCACCACTCTCTGACGAGTCATGACAAGAGCTACCCTCCTGCTCCACTCCTTGCAATGGATTTCATGCAGCTCCACCAATCTCTGGCAAGTCCCGACAACGGACACCACTCCACTCTCCGCAGCAAGCTCTACGTGGCCCTGAACGACCCCTGACGCCACTACTCTCTGTAACAAACTCCACGCGGCTCTGATCGGTCCACTACTAGATGGTTACAGACGTCGCTATCGGTCAGTTACACCCTCTGTCTATAAATAAGGAACTCCCAGGCACATTCTTCTCTAAGCTGGTAACTCTATCTTGAAACTCTGCTAAAATTTTTGCTCGGGCACTCCTTTTCTGTTGAAGCAGAGTACTGACTTGAGCATCGGAGGGTCTTGCCGGAGTACCCCCAACTCCGGTTTAGACTTTCTTTGCAAGTCCCGATAGCGGCCACGGTCATCCCAGCTCCAGCTTCTACAACTTCGATGGAATTCTGCACCAACAGAATTGATGCTAGAGGAAGGGCGTGTGTCTTTGCAGTACCCTTGTTCTTAAAGGAGTGCTCAATGAGACCGATTCCAGTCATCTTCTCCGACATTCTCTTCTCCTTCTTCTACTAGATCCTCACCTGATGCCTCCCCGCAGAGCATCCACCCGACGATCCACGGCCTCCACGGCCAGATCTCAGGCTCCGGCCTCACCTTCAGTTTCCCAGGCTCCTCCTCCTCCTCCTTCGACAACGGCGGTCGGAGCGGAGCAATTTGACCTGCTGGTTCTGTAGGACAGGAGCCTCACTGAAGCGGTGTAGGCCATGCAACAGCAACAATAGCCGCAGGCATCGATGTGGTTGGAGAGAACGTCACCGGAATTACAAAATTCGGCGGTACGGCAGGCCACTTGGGCCAGTCGCCCTGTCTTTCTCGGAAAGATGAATCCGAGGGTGGAGAGCCCTCAGTGCAATCACGATTCTACTCCCGAAGGATCTCTACCCCCATTCTGCTCGAAGACCCTCGAGACCCACAGTCGTGAGGACTTCCTGGATCGAAGGCTCCAAGAGATGAACCGATGGATTGAAGAACTCCACCACGCTCCCCCTGCTTATGGTGAGGACATCTGTACTGACCCTCCTTTTTCTCAAATGATCATGCAGGAACCGATCCCACCAAACTTCAAGCTCCCCCAATTCGAAAGCTATGATGGGACCTCAGACCCGATCAACCACCTAGAAGCCTTCCGGATGATGATGTTGCTCTATGGTGCGCCAGACGCCATTCTGTGCCGAGCTTTCCCATCCATCCTGAAGGGAGCAGCAAGGAACTGGTACTCAGTGTTGAAGTCAGGTACCATCTTTTTCTTTGATCAGATGAGCCACCAGTTTGTGGCTCATTTTGTTAGCAGTCGGCATCCTCGGAGAGGTTCAGAGTCCCTCATCAACATCAAGCAAAGGGAGGGGGAATCCATCCGGGCTTATGTCAACCGTTTCAATGTCGCTGTATTGGAGGTCCGAAACTTGGACCAATCGATCACAATGGCCACTCTGAAGGGTAACCTCCAGAAGAATGACCTTCTGTTCTTCTTGGAAAAGAAGTACCCCAAGGATTTTGTCAATTTGCTGGCTCGGGCCGAAGGATATGCCCGAGCGGAAGAAGCCTTCAAGATGAAGGATGAGGAGACTGCGAGAGAGCGGCAGGTGGGAGACTCGAGCAAGCCCGCAGTCGAAAAAGGGCCGAGTGAAGCTCGGCCATGCTCCCGAACTCCTCCCAGACACGGGCACGCTCGGACTCCCCCTGAGCTCGTAAATAGAGAAGCTCGGACCGTCGAGTTCGGCGAGGCTCTCCTCCTGAGAGATTCCACAGCTACGCCCCCCTCAACGCATCAAAAACTCAAGTGCTGATGGAGGTCAGGGAGCAGCTCCCAAGGCCGGAGAGGATGCGCTCGCACTCCAAAAAATGCAACCCGAACAAATTTTTCCTCTATCATCGTGACCACGGCCACGATACGGAGGAGTGTATTCAGTTTCGAGATGAGATCGAGGAGCTCATCAGATGGGGTCGGCTCGACAGATTCATTCGATGCCGACCTGAAGGAAGAGAAGATCGACCTAGGGCCCTGCCGCAGTCGAAACCGCCAAGGAGGGAGAAGCATCCAGAAGATCGGCCTCTGATTGGGATTATCAACTCCATCTCGGGGGGACCCCGGTGAGGAGCAGACCTCCCGCGGTTATAGAGTTTGAAAAATCTACGAATGTATTACCAACAACTTTGCCCTGAATGAAAATTCTCTTCATATTTGTGCATTCTTTCTTTTGGTATGAGCTTACAACGACGGGAGATAACTCCCCCAAACAAACAAAACTAAGCATGTTAGGAACAGGAGGAAAACTTCATCCTAGCATGAGCAAAGTCAAAGGCCCGATTTCCTAAAGATCGGATGGGGGGAGAGGCCCTTACAACGGCCCTTATGTGCCCCCACAACCTTGTTAGGAATAGGAGGAGAACCTCATCCTAACATAAGCAAAGTCGAAGGCCCGATTTTTTAAAGACCGGATGGAGGGAGAGGCCCTTACAACGGCCCTTATGTGCCCCCACAGTCTTGTTAGGAACAGGAGAAGAACCTCATCCTAACATGAGCAAAGTCGAAGGCCCGATTTTCTAAAGATCGGATGGGGGGAGAGGCCCTTACAACGGCCCTTATGTGCCCCCACAGTCTTATTAGGAACAGGAGGAGAACCTCATCCTAACATGAGCAAAGTCGAAGGCCCAGTTTTCTAAAGATCGGATGGGAGGAAAGGCCCTCACAACGGCCCTTATGTGCCCCCACAGCTTTGTCAGGAATAGGAGGAGAATCTCATCCTAACACGAGCTGAAACCGACTATCGGGAACGAGGGGAGGACCTCGTCCCAATGCAAACAAAGACTTGGTTGATCGACAAAGAGGAAAGCTTCCTCAATGGCTCCTCCACACTCTCACGGCCCCATCAAGAGCGGAGGGAAGACCCTCACTCAAACATAGAAGAAAAGGGGAGACGAAAAGAAAAGATGACGAACTACACCGGCGATAGGCGAAAAATGAACCACATCAAAGGCACAAGGGACCTCATCCTGACAAGAGAGAAAACTCTTGTCAGAAATCTCTAGTCCCTAAGGACAAATCGACACGACAGCAACCAAGAATCTTCAAACTACATCGGCAACGAACAAGATGGAAGACAGAAGAAGTTTGGTGAACGATGAATCAATGCAAGAATCAGCAAGGGATTACAAACTATGTCGACGCCAAACAAGATGGAAGACAAATGGAGTTTGGTAGACAACCATTTAATACCAGAATGGGCAAGGTAATAAATGATTTCATTCACATTTCATTGGTGAAGTATGCATTACAAAGCCTTAAAGGCCAAAAAAGAAAGAAGAAGAAAAAGAAAGAAGAAGAAGAGGCTCTAAGGAAACCCAGTTTCTTCCGACTTCGAGCTCTCAGTCCCGGCCCTTGCTATGGATTGCCTTAAATCTTTGACTTCCTCTTCTAGTTCCCTTTTTTCAGCAGCATATCCTGGAGCATCTGGTGGAACCGTCGGTGCTCGTCCTCTGACTCTCGAAGCCTCCTCCTCAGGACCTCGGACTCTG
This sequence comes from Elaeis guineensis, assembly GCF_000442705.2. NCBI lineage: Eukaryota > Viridiplantae > Streptophyta > Magnoliopsida > Arecales > Arecaceae > Elaeis > Elaeis guineensis. The sequence continues at coordinate 62,352,687 of NC_025998.2, forward strand.
CCTCGACATCCTTGACCGTCTGCTGCTCGTGGACTAGCTGAATCTTTAGCCACTGTAGTTTAACCTCCCTCCACCCAAGGGCCACAGATAATTCCACCATAGTCTCCCTCAAGGAGCAGAGCTCATCGGAGCCTCATGTAGAGGCAGGCTGGACTCTCCCGGACAACTACCTCCGAAGGTGGGCTACTTCGTCGGTCGCCATTTGGAGCTTCCTTCGGTAGTCCTTTATCTGCCCACTCCAGCCGACTCGGTAGGCGTTATAGTTCACCTCAGCATCCTGCAGCTGCTTTTGAAGGTCGGAGAACTTCTTAGACTAGTCTTGATCGTGGTCAGCTTGGACTGCGAGCCAGGATGAGTTTCCTTCCAGCTGGCCGATCTTCTCCCATGTAGCCACCAGCTCGACCTTGAGAGAGCTGATCTTGGAAGCCTGAGCCCAAGCTCGATCGCTGGCACACTTCCGGAGCTCCTCGAGCTCCATCACGAAGTTGGCCTTCTTCCGGGTGAATTCCATGAGCCCCTTTTTGTGGAGGTCCTGAAGGCGAATAGCCTCTGTAGTAACTTTCGAGTGGCTCTTTCTCAGCTGGTGGAGTTTGTCTTCCAGCTTCTTAGATTTTTCTGTCAATTGACGAACTTCCCTTTGGAGGTCTCGTATCATTGACTTCATGGGAATACCCTCCGGCAGGGGAAGAGCTTCGACAGGACACTGTCGTTGGAAGACAAGAGTGCCATGACTCGAATCAATGCAAGAGGACAAAAAGAAGGAAAAGAATACGAAAAGGGGAGAGGGACCCTCCGTAAAGATGAATCCAGCTTCATTGATCAAATAAGTTTCAAGTACAAGAGAACAAAAGAAATGTATATATCACCACAAAGGATAAATACAAAGCTAGAGGTTTCGGACCTCTAGGGCAGAAGTAGAGGGGCTCGACATCCCCGAAAGATCGTCAGCGGCAACCACGGCGGTCGACGAGGTCCCGATGGGAGGAGGACCGGAAGCGACTTCGGATGGTCTGGCTTCATCATCGGATGCCTCATTCAGGAAGCCAAAATCCAACTCGAGAAACCTCCCAGCCACCTTCTCTTGACAGAGTTCGAAACCCTTGATGAAGGCATCTTGACCGAACCAGACCTTTAGATCCTCCATCTCAGAGGAGGCTTTGAACTCCTCCACCGCTCGGGCCCCTACCTCCGAAGTCAGAGACGAAATCCATGCTTTCAGCTCGAAAACCTGCGCCTTCAGCTCGGAAGCCTGCGCCTTCAGCTTAAAAACCTGCACCCTTAGTCCGGAGATTTCGGCCTCAGCCTTCCCTCTCTCCTCCTCTAAGGCGGTCCTCAGATTGGATGAAGTCTGTCCCTCCTTTTCCAGTAACCCCTGGAGACTAAGGACCTCGGTGATCTTCTCCACGAGGCGAGCGGCCCCAGCTAGGTGGCCCTCCTCCGCCCGAGCTGCCTCCCTCTTGGCGATCTTCACCACCTCGACGTTGGCGACCAGCTGGTGCCCGATCTACACGAAAGGTCGGGGAGTCAATATAAAGGCTGAAGAATAAGTCGAATAAAGAGGCAAGAAGGAGAAAAAAGGGTGAGTTAACCTACTTCGAGGAAGGATCCCAGGGAATCCCAGACCCACAGTTCGGGATCGGCGAGGACAATCCTCTCGATGACCTCGGGCAGGATGCACCCTTCGACCAGCCTCTTTATCAAGTCCCTGTTGTTGAAGGGATTTTTCCTCAGGTCTTCCTCAGAGCCGCCGACCCCCTCGGCGGCAGCCCTGTGACTGTGACTCCTCCGGGCTAGAGTCATCTTTCTTTTCCTCCCTTCGACCCCAGGTACCCCTCGGGACGAACCTTCAAAATGGGACCCTCGGTCGGGGGGCTCTGTGAAAGGGTTCGGGGGACTTCAGGTTCGGCGTCGGAGGGGACTTCGACGGCGACGGGCTTCGAAGTAGGTGTGGCCGAGCTTGTCCCCTCTGTCCTGGCTTTCTTCATCGAACCCGAAGTTGAGGCATCCTTTCTCTTGTGGGTCTTGAGACCCTAGACTAACCTCCAAGCCACGCTTGCATCCATGTCTGCGATAAAAGAAGATCAGCATAGCTTCGAGAGGAATAAGAAGAAGGGGAAGTACTATAAAAAAAAAGGGAAGAAAAGAGAGAGACAAAAAAGGGAGAGGTACCGACAGGGTTAAGGGGGCTCAGACTGACATTGAACAAAAGTTGTTCCCTCAGAAGTTCGGGGAGGAGAGGGACTCGATAGGCCTCGAGCTTTTTTGAGGCCTCGAGGTCATCCCTTTTCAGGCTAGAGGCTCGATGGACGAAATTCCTAAGAGAACCCCAAGGGGATAACCCTAGCTCTAAGGTTGGGCATCGGACGTAGAAGAACCTCTCCTTCCAATTATGGACGGAAGAGGGGGTGCCTTTCAGTAACCCCTTTCTATTGAACTGGGGGGAGAAGTACCACCAATCCCTTGTCGAGGGATGACATTTGAAGGTGTAGAAGCTCCTAAACAAAGAAATAGTCGGCCGAACTTCGACTAAACTACAAAGGGAAAGAAATCCTATAAAAAATCTAAAGGAGTTTGGCACATCGAAAGCTAGAGAAATGTTCAGAAAATAAAAGAGAGCAACAATAAAGGGCGGCAGCGGGAGCCGAAGTCCGACACGGAAGGCCTCCTGGTACAGACAGAAGCGATCGGGAGGAGGGGCGCTAGCCCGGTCAGATGGCTCGGGAAGCTCCAGCTCGTACTCTGGAGGAACTCCATACTGAATCCTTATCAGTGAGAATTCATCTGGAGTCAAGGAGCCAGGGATGGTGTCCGGCGCAAAGGCCGGACAAGATTCGGTCCTAGCTATGGGTTCGTCTACGGTACCAGTACTATAAGAAACTGGGGCTGACGAACTCCTAGAACTACTAGAAGAGGAGGTATCGAAAGATATTTTAGATCGAATGAAAGCTACAAAATCCCAAAAAAATTAAAAAAATAGCGAATAGGCCCTTAAGGAAGCTAAGCGAACAGGGCACAAAAAAAAAAGAGAAAAACAACGAGAAGTTCCAGGACTAACATAGGTTGGCCTGGGGAGTGCGGAGGGGTGGCAAGGATGATGGGAGACCCGGAGGATGCCTAAGGTTGAGAAGGATGCTAGAGGAGGCGGGAGCTCTCGGGGAAGAAGAAGGGACCGAAGGACTCTCTCAGGAAGGGTGAAACCCATAAGGAGGAAGACATGTTTAAATAGGCAATAGGACCTGGAGCGGTTATGATCGCGAATCTCCTCTGACCGGCCTGTACCCGCCACTGTCCCACTCACTTTGACAGGCTGTTGAAAATGGCTGGCTGCTGACAAAATAATTATTGCACCGTACCTAGAGCCACGCCCCAGCAGAAATCCCAAAAAGAAGAAACCTTTTTCGAAAAGGCTCCAGTACCAGCGTACCGAGCATCAAAATATCTGACGACCACTGAGTATAAAAATTGAGGAGAGCAACTTCGGCTGTGAGAAATTCTCTGTACTTTCTTCATTCGGAATCCAAACTCGGAAGTAGGGGGACCAGTGTTGGGTATAAAGTGCCCCCCCGACCGAAGTCTACAGAGGTCTGATCCTTCGGGGCTCCTCCGGCTCCCGACTTTGTACATGATGCCTCTCCGAACTCCCTCGACCGTCCGGACTTCCTCAACGATGGGCCTCAGTGTTCACCCATCACGCCACCCCAAAGGCCCTCTGAGCCTTGCTGTTAGCCATCCTTCTATAGCAATCGACTACCCCAAACTTCTTTCGGGCTTCGTCAGCATCCGAGCTTTCCCGACAATGAGATTTCTACAGTAACCAGGCTCCTTCCATGTTTCTACGGCGGTCGACCGCCTTCAAGATTCCAGCCAAGCTCTTGTGGTAGCCGAACTCCTGCCATGAGTGGCCTACTCCAAACTTCCACTACGAGTGGTTTGCCCCGAACTCCTGCTGCGAGCAGTCTACTCCGAACCCTTACAGCAGACGGCCTACCTCGGTTCCTTACTGTAAGCAAATCCCATCCGAGCCTCAACTGTAAACATATTCGTTCTGAACTTCTATTACAGGTAGACTTCAGCCGAGCTTCTTCGTAGTCAGGTACCACGACAATCGATCTTCGATCGAGCTTCTACAATGGGACAGGACTCATCGGCCAGGCCGCTACTCCGAGCTCCCACGACAACTGACCTTCGACTGAGCTTCTACAATAAGCAGTCTCCTTTCAGCCTTCTACGAGAACCAGACTCTGACCGAACTTCTATAATGATTGGATATTGGATGAGCTTCTACGACGATTGGGCTCCAGCAGCTGGATTCCTACAACGATCGATCGCCTCCGGTGCCTGCTGAACCTCCCCAATGCCATCCGAAGTCCATCACCGACTGACCCTCCACCAAGATCCTTCATAAAATTGAACTTCCCCAATGGATCATCTTCAGGCGAGTTTCCACATCGGGCGAATCCCAGATGAACTTCTCTGGCAATCGGATTCCTACCGAGCTTCGCCAATGGAAAGTCTCTATCCGAGCCTCTACAGCAAGTGACTCCCACCTGTAGTATCAGTGCCTAAGCTACCCAACAATAGTAGACTCGTCAATAGCTTTGGGGACATCCGAGCTTCTCCCAGGCCAACAATAGAGAGCCATTCTGCTCCATCAGATGTCCCCGTCGAGCTCCAGCCGACGGATCCGAGCTCTCTGACAAGTCGCGACAAGAGCTGCCCTCCTGCTCCACTCCCTGCAACGGATTCCATGCGGCTCCACCACTCTCTGACGAGTCGCGACAAGAGCCACCCTCCTGCTTCACTCCTTGCAACGAATTTCATGTAGCTCCACCACTCTCTGGCAAGTCCCGATAACGGACACCACTCCACTCTCCGCAACAAGCTCCACGTGGCCCTGAACGACCCCTGACACCACTACTCTTCATAACAAACTCCACGCGGCTTTGAGCGGTCCACTACTAGACGGTTACAGATGTTGCTATCGATCAATTACACCCTCCATCTATAAATAAGGAACTCCCAGGCACATTCTTCTCTAAGCTGGTAACTCTATCTCGAAACTCTGCCAAAATTTTCGCTCGAGCACTCCATTTCTATTGAAGCAGAGTACTGACTTGAGCATCGAAAGATCTTGCTGGAGCACCCCCAACTCCGATTTAGACTTTCTTTGCAGGTCCCGACAGCGGCTGCGGTCATCCCAGCTCCAGCTTTTTCGACTTTGACAGAATTCAGCACCAACAGTACTATTAGTTTTATTATGTACCAAGATAGTATTAAATTAATCCCCACAGCAAGCCTTGTGGATAGCATAACAAGTCTACTATGATTTTTGATATAATACAGTCTTAGCATGAAGAAAGGTAGATGTAGTGTTCTTAACACTTCACCATTATGACTTAATATAATTTATATGAGAGATTTAGATCTCATGCACATCCTAAACATATACATGCATCATGTGCTATTTAAATTCTAATTATAACTACTAGCATGTAAGAGCATATAAAGGAAGACTAATGGTTATGGACTTTTGAAAAAATCATCCGAGCCACAGGATAATCTATGGGTCTAACCCTAGGTGCATCATAGATTGAACCATCTCATGGTCAATCTTAGTGCACCTCTGCTCTCAAATGCTTGGTAGTTAAGTCTTCATCTCTATGAAGTCTACCATGAATGCTTGATCTTTATTTGAAAATAGAAAGAAATAATTTTTATCTATTCTCAAATAATTTATTTTTATTATTTTACATCAACATATAAAAAATCTCAATCAATAATTGAAAACATACAAAAGAAAAGTTCAACTGATAATACAATGCATCAGGGGCACCCAGCCCCTATTGCAACTCTTGTAGATGTATTTATTTATTCAGCTTATAGAGAAGCATTCATACATACATCCATCACATGGATGTACCATAGTCATAACCACTCAACATATATTTTATAATAATTATAAAATATTATAACAAACATCTCATGTTATATCAATTATGATATCATTCATACATATGTCAAAAAAGATGTTTAAATATATGGGCATAGGACCCATTTAGGATTTTTGATTCGGATTCGATACTTGATCTAATTTTAACTTTAAATCAATCATTTGTCATTCATTTGAGTTGAGTTGACCAAATCTTAGGTTAAACCTAATTCAATTAGATTAGCATAGATTCGATCAACCATGATTTAAATCCTAATCAAATTAGGTAAATGATAATTAGATTAACCAGAATTAAACATGATTTCCAATCAAATTAGAACTATGAATTTTATTTAATCTATAATCATTAATTTTAAACATATTAGATGAAATGAATTATAGTTAAACAAATCCATTGGCAAAAATTTTAATCAATGTCTGATGCTTCCTTTCTATGACCAAATATTTTTTGACCCCCACACATACCTTGAGCAACAATCAAGATGGTCGACCCACAATGGTGAGTGTCCAAAAATATGGTGGTTAGCCCTTGGATCTTAGGTAAATGTATCAAATACAAAAATCCTAAGTCTTGGCAATGTACATCTATATGTAGCATTCCAAGGGTCCACGCATCACATGCACTAGATTTCAATTCCATTGAAAATTAGATTATGAGATCTAATCTAAACTTATCACACAAGTCTAAAGACCATATAATTTCATATCTAAGGTTTGAATATGGATTGATAAAACTTTATCATAAACAAAAATACATCAAGAACATCAAGTAAACATCAATCAAAAAGTCTGATTTTGACATAGTTTGAACTGGATCTAATCCGTATTACAAAAATAACATGAAGTTTGATTGAATCAATCAAAGATGGCTCTGATACCACTGTTGGATTTTGATGATGCAGTAAAATATTAATTTTAAAAATTTTAACATACATTCAATAATTAAAAATAATATTTAACAATTAAATAAGAGTATCAGAACACAAAATCCTAGGAACCCCTTGATGATTACAATCAAATGAACAAAAATATATATATCAGGAAGAGATCAGAAGCCATATACCGATGAGAAGACCATGATCTAGTAATTTTGAGACCTTTACAAGACTCCAAAGTAAAAGTTCTACAATGATGATCCACACGGGACTGATCAGGGCCCTTCTCAATCCATCGTGGTGCTGCAGCCATCTTCACAAGCTCGCTGCCGATCGTCCTTCGTAAGAACTGGTTATACCAATACTTGTATGCCTTCATGACCTTCACTAAAAATTTTTTAGAAATTTTTTTCTAAAAGATTTCACCACACACAAATCAGATTTTATGTTCAACACATGAACAATCTGATTATTGGACAAGCATCTCTTGCTTTTCATTTTCTCTCTTTCCTTCCTTTCTATTTTTCTATCTTTTCTTTTTCTTTTTTACTTCAGATTTTTCTTGACTTATCCTCATCTAATCCCACATCTAAACAACTCTTTGGATGAACTTTATGCCATATGGGATCCCCCTTATATAAGGAATGAAGGGGCACCACAAAAGTCACCAAGGGGTGCCAACTCTTAGCGTCCCATCTTCCTTACACACACTAATTAATTTTTTTGCATGTAATCCAAAGTATCAAGACATGGAATAGGAAGTGATTTATAAGTAGAAAGACTCTTCCTCTACTAAGAAAAATCTGGATGCCATCTTATGGTGCGTGGAATTAAGGGAGAGCGTGAGATACCAAGAGTCCTTAACAATTAAGACTTTTCCATAAACTAAATGCATATAAGGGAGGATCCAATTAATTTTTGTATTCAACTCCTTGCCAGAGAAGGACTCTTCTTTCTCTTCTATGTCTATAATCCCAAGAGGCATCTCATGTCATGAGGAATTAAGAAACACATGGAGAAATAAAAGAAGGAATTAAGAGTTTGATATGAAATGGACTCTTCCATTTCATCGCCTAAAAATATGGATGTCTTTTATTCATTTTGGCATAGAGTTTCTTCTCAGAGAAGGACTCTTTCTCCTTTTCCACACCCACATATCCCAAGGCATCATCTGATGGCACACAAAATTAAGGGACATGTAGAACATGTAAGGAAATTATGATAAGTATGAAATAAGGACTCTCCTCCCTTAACTCCCAAAATAAATATGATACCACATTATTCTTTGGCATGGTAAATGATGTGGAGGTGGTGGATTCACATGAAACTCTTCCATATAAACCAGATAAACCAACTAATAATTAGATGGTTCAACCCAATCAAATTAGGTCAAGGCAACAAGCAAAGAGTTAGCACAAACACATTTGCGTTGAACCCAATTGGAAACTTGGGTTAACTCATGTGCTAGCAATTCAATTAACCCATTGGATTTATAGTAAATCCAAATAGATTAGATCAAGATCAAATCCCTATTGTGTGTGATCCATTGGGTTTTAAATCTAGCCAGCAGTGAATCCAGACTCATGACATAATCCTAATCCGATTAGATTAGGTCAGCTCAAGAGTCTCAATCAACTAGGATTCTTTCTAATTGATTCTTAAATTAAACTCTTTTAATTTTGATGAGTCCATAAGTCAAGATTGACGTCCAGCAATGTGTCATGACTACCCAAAAGATTAAAAATTTGATGAAAATACCAAAATTATCTTTCCGTGATGAGTTAACATGCAATTCAATCCTTCGATCACACAACATCTAGGAAAGGCTATGGGTCTGAAAATATGTCAAATCCAAACATTATCCATATGTATCTCGATTCGATGATGATGACTCAATTGATGAACCAGTAAAAATTTTTTCTACTATTCATCCCTTCTCTGGCCAGAGACTCTCAGAGTCACCATCCTATGAGATCACATAGGATGTTCTCTCCTCCTACAAGGAGTGATCAATTCCTTATTAATCACTCACAACTGCCATACGCACTTTGCCATACCCAGAATATCCCACACATAACTCAAAGTGGTGTGCTAGAGAATAAGCCAAAGTAAGGGTCCATGAACATAAGGTACCATAGTGATCTCAGGTCAAAGGATCACATGCACCACTCCTACTAAAAAATCATCTATTGACATGCTGTAAGGCTCCATCAGATGTTCTTCTTTTGGGTCAGTTTAGTGAACTCATTCTCTAATGAGCACCAACATTCTTGTATTAGTGTCACCACACAAGTGATTGTGAGATCAACCACCCTCTGCAACGAGCATATATAGGATGTACCAGTCTTACCAACATCATCGATCTCCAACTCGATGATCCAATGACTAAAAATATTTTAGATTGGGGCTATCATGATTTTAGATCTCACTGGCATGATCTCATCATAGCCCTAAAATCATTATCCTTATCTATGAGATTTATCATAATCATAAAAATATGATGCAGTAAATAATAAAAAATAATATCTCATAAATAAAAAATAACTAATGTCATACAAATGAATAGAAAGAAAATAAAAAAAAATTCCTTTGCATCCCTATGCAATTGGCATGTAGGGTACTATTTTTTCATGATGTACTCTTATATCTCACCTGTATGCCATACCAGTGTCACCACACTTCTTGGTTGAGAGGACAACCAACCCATATGGCACACAATGACCTCCACTCGATAAATATCATCATCCTGTAATAACATATCATTTTATCACGAACATATTTAAGAACTATACGATAAATTCTCTTTTTATCATACACTAGCATAGTTCTAAGGACTTCATCACAGCACAAGAGATCAAGAAAGATGTTATATTATAATGAAAAATGTCAGAATAATTTTTATTCAATAATCAATAATTCATATATAAAGAGAAACTCAATCATCACATGATTAATTTTAGGACATAATTTTCAACAACTCTCACTTGGACTAAAGCCAATCGGGACAATATCTTATACCTATCTTCCATTTAAAGTCATCAAACTCTTTGATCTCTAGAGTTTTAGTAAAGGGATCGGCTAAGTTCTCCTTTCCATCAATCTTCTGAAGCTCGACGTCATCTCAATTCATGATCTCTCGTACTAGGTGATAGCAACGCAAAATATGTTACAGCATCCGATGCAGCAATATACTCTTCTTCACATACAGAATCGGCCATAGTATGTTGCTTGAAACTCTTTCAGCAAATAGCTCCTCCATTCAAGATAAATATGTAGCCCGATATGCTTCTGCTGTCATACAATCTAACTAAAAACTGGAATTAATATATCCCACAAGTTTCATGTTATTGTCTCCATAGATAAGTCATTGATCTTTAGTATTTCTCAAATACTTAAGAATTGCTTTCATAATCTTCCAATGCTTCTCATTTGGATCAGACTGGTACCTACTCACACCCCTAGTGAATAGGCCACATCTGATCTCGTACATGTCATAGCATACATGACAGATCTCACTGTCGAAGTATATGATATTCTACTCATGCGCTCTCTCTCCTCAGGAGTTGTCGGACAATCCTTCTTGGAAAGAGTAATTTCATGGCCTATCAGAAGATAGCTTTTTTTGAAATTATCCATGTTGAACCATTTCAACAAGGTATCAATGTATGTAGATTGAGACAATCCAAACAACCTTCTAGATCTATCTCTATAGATCTTCATCCCAAAGATGTAGAATGCTTCTCCCAAGTCTTTCATGGAGAACTGTGATGATAACCATAGCTTCACACTCTGCAAAGTCAGGATGTCATTTTTTAGTAATAGTATGTCATCCACATACAGTACAAGAAATATGACTACAGAATCGAAAGCTCACTTGTAGATGCAAGACTCTTCTCTGTTCCTAACGAAGCCATACGTTTTGATCATCTTATCAAAATATATGTTCCAACTCCTAGATACTCGCTTAAGTCCATAAACAGACTTTTTCAGCTTGTACACTTTTGACTCATCTGTAGATGTGAACCCTTCAGGTTGTATCATATATACCTCTTCTTCCAACTCTCCATTAAGAAAAATGATTTTGACATCCATCTGCCAGATCTCATAATCTAAGTATGCAGTGATAGCAAGCATAATTTGGATGGACTTGAGCATTACTATATGAGAGAATGTCTCGTCATAGTTAATACCATAACATTGACGATAATTCTTGGCAACTAGATGGGCTTTATAGGTCTCTACCTTCCTGTCCGCTCCTCTTTTCCTCTTGAAAATTCATTTACATCCTACGGATTTTATCCCTTCGGATGGATCAACTAGTGTCCATACACCATTATCTTCATGGACTCCATCTCGGATTTCATGACCTCAAGCTATTTCTCGGATTCAGACCTTTGCATGGCCTCTACATAGGTGATTGGATCCTCATCATTCTCATCAAGTTCCATGAGATCACCATCCTGGATCAAAAAATTATAGTATCTATCTGACTGATGCGGTACTCTACTGGATCTTCTTAATGACACCTCTATTGGCTTTAGATTCGATTCATCAATCAAATTCAATTCTGTGTATGTCGGTCCTTCCACCTCATGAACTTCATCAAGTTTAACTTTACAGGCATTAGCTCCTTCACCAAAATTTTTTTTTTTCAAAAAGACTGTCCGATTGCTAACAAACACCTTTTGCTTTGTAGTGAGGTAGAAGTAGTACCCTTTAATTTTCTTTGGATACCCTACGAACAAGCATCTATCAAACTTCAGTCCAAGCTTATCTATCTTTAAATGCTTAACATAAGCTGGATACCTCGACCCTAAGTTATGAGAGCACCGGCTTACACCCAGTCCATATCTCATATAGAGTTTTATCGACAGACTTGCTGGACATCTTATTCAAAATGTAGCAGATAGTTTCTAAAGCATATCCCCAAAAGAAGATTGGCAGACTCACAAAGCCCATCATCGATCGGACCATGTCTAACAAGATTCGATTTTTCCTCTCCGACACCCCGTTATGTTGTGGTGCTCTAGGAGGGGTCTATTGTGAGAGAATTTCATTCTCTTCCAAATATATCAAGAACTCATTGGTGAGATATTTATCTCCTCAGTCTGATCGAAGGAGCTTAATATTTTTTTCAGTTTATTTCTCTACTTCAGCATGGAATCATTTGAATATTTTAAATGATCTGACTTATGCTTCGTAAGATAAACATACCCATACCTCGATAGTTTATCTGTAAATGTAACGAACTAGTAGTATCCTCCTCTGGCACTTATGTTCATAGGTCCGCATACATCAGTATGTATTAAACCTAGGATATCACTGGCTCTTTCATCTTTTTTCTTAAAAGGTGACTTAGTTATCTTACCAAGTAGGCAGGATTCGTAGGTAGGCAATGATTCACAATCATCTATCTTAAGGACACATTCCTTGATCAACCTGTCAATTCTATTCTTATTCACATGACCAAGCTTACAATGCCAAAGGTAGGATTCATTGACATTATCTAATCTAGGATGTTTACTGACTGTGTATATTACACTAACAGGCCATGATATTATGTATATACCATATTTTAATTATCCATATATAATTATAGTATCATTCATAATGATATCATAAAAATCATCTTTTATTATAAACTTATAATCAAGTTTGACTAAAAAGCCTACAGAGATGATATTCATCATAAAAGAGAGACAATAATGACAATCATCTAACATGATACTACTAGACTCGAAGATAAACTATAAAATTTTCAAGGTCAGAACTGGAACAAGATTTTCATCTCCAACGTTAAAGAATCGCTTGTCCTCTCTAAACTTCATACTTACCTGCAGTCTCTGTAATAAATTACATATATTAATAAGACTTTCAGTATCCAATACCCAGATAGTAGTATCACAAACAGAGAAATTACAAGTAGTTGTCATATAAGTACCTTGTGAAGCAACAGATTGCTTCTTTCTCTTGTTCTTAGGCCTGTTTGGGTCAAGGGTAGCTATATAAGTAAGATAATTTTTTTTAATGACCTAGCTTTTTACAAAAGAAGTACTCTGCCTAGCTCTTATCAACTTTTGATAGTTTGCTCTGCTTAGGATCGACGGTATGATATTTTTGCACCTTTTTCTTCTTTCCTCTCTTAGAAGATTGACGCCCTGCAGATGAACCTCCCACTAAATTCACTGGTTCCTTCTGGAGCTAGTGATCCTTCTCAAAAGTCTGCAGTAATCCTAGCAAAGTATGGTAGTTCACTGCAGGCTTCATCATTCTATAATGACTGAGAAAGGATAGGTAGGATTTTGCTAGCGAATTGAGAATAGCATCCTTGCCTAACTGTTCATGTAATGAAAAGTCAACTTTGTTAAGATGTTCAATCTGCTCAATCATGTACAATACATGATCGGTGACTGAAGTCTTTTCTCGCATATGGGTATTGAACACTACACAGAAGATTTTGTATCTCTCCACATCCTCAAGGATGCCGAAGGACTCATTTAATATTTGAATGATCTCTTCTGGTTGTGCATCCTCGAACTTACGGCTAAGTTCATTATTCAAGTTGCCCTCCTCACACAATGCACAGTCGTGCGATCATTGAGCTACTTCATATAAGTGTCTCTCACGACACGAGGAGCATTGGTTGCATGTTCTTTAGGTGCCTCATCAATAAGAACATATAAAATCTTCTCATGCTCTAAGATGATCTTCAACTTTTGATACCAGCTATCGAAGTTGGGTCTAGTGAGCTTGTCGCTGTCCAACAGCATACGGAGGGATAATGTGTTGGTCATAACTGAAAGAAAAAATATTAACCTATTAGTATATGAATTATTTTTAATTCCAAAGACATGGATTTTAGTCTAAAAGTCCTCCCATTATTTTTACGAATTGGTAGCCTCTACCTCCAACTCGAGAAATTATACTAATTTCTTAGTGGGTACTAGAATCCACACGAACTGCATTTGGGCCCGAGTGTGGCTCGGCCAATCTTAGTACATCCATGGGTAGGTTCATAACCAATTGTTTCTCTAAACAACTTCTAGCAATTAGATTTTGCCCCAGGCATCCCTTCAGCAGGCGTGTGGTGCCTCCACTAAAAATTCAGATTAGATCCAACTATTAACATGACACACCAAGTGCATCCAATAAATGGATGTCCAGGCCTGAGTGTGGTTTGGCTAACTTGAGCATTGATCTGAAGGTACATTATGATGATCATATGATGAATGACAATTTCAATACGTAATAGACACCAGGCGTGTGGTACCTTCAATATCTATTTGGAATATTAGACTCATTATCACACACCTTTATTTGGAGGCTATGACCAAGTTATCTCATAACTTTATCACTTTATGGATCTAATAATTTAGAAAATTTTGATTTCATTGATCTGAGAATAAGAGAAGAAGTCGACTTAAATCCTCCCACTGACTTCACCAAGTCATGTAGAGGATTAGACACAAGCTGGTCTAAAGACACTTAAATCAGTTACACTGATTCACCTTAATGGCATGGGTCTACATGAATTGACTAGTGATCTAATCAAAATATAATCTATCATGTTGTCCAGATAAGTGAGATAAGTGGGAGGAATGTGCCCTTAACTCACCGTAAACACATCTAGGTGAATAGATCCCAATTAAAAATTACTTAATCGAATCTGCCAAACTTACATTAGACACCAACTGATTAATTAGTTTTGATTTGGCACACCAAAAGATTTGGACTCAACTATGGAGCCATGATCATGGTCCATTTATTAGGTCAAACACATAGACTTGATCAAACATCAACTATTGAGATTGATTTAGAGAAATACTGACCTGATCTAATTCAATACTTGATTAGATTTAATCAATTTCTCTACTTGGTCCATGTGTATTTGTAATCCTAGATCTAACCCATTAGAAGGACTTGATTCATACTAACCCTTTGCCCATCATTTTATGTAGTGTCTTAATGATCTTCAATTCTCAAATCTAGATCATTCAAATTTAATTTAAAATTAAATATGTGAAACATGTGTTTCAATCTGTAAAACTATTCTATAATAATTTTAGGTAAAGCCTACTATATGTTTCAATTATGAAAATAAATTTTTATAATATATTTAATAATTAAACATGCATAAGTATGATCTAAACTTCATACATATATCTCATGCATCATGACAACTTTTAAATCAATACCAATTATATCTTATGTAACATGCAATTCAGATCTAAAATAATTTTATATCTAAATTTTATCTTATTATGATAAATTATAAATTATTTTAGATCTAATTTAAATATATTTATGATCAAAATAATATATAAAAATCTATTCATTTTTTTCTTCATAAAATTAGATCACAATGACACCCTTACACGTCATAAGAGAACCCATCGAATGGGTAAAAGAGAGATTAATCTCTTCAACCTCTTATGATCGGATGGTCTAATAATCTCATCAATCTGAGTACTAGGCTACTAAGATCTAAAATCTAATTTCATATATAACTACATCAACATGCAATTATTGATAAAATAATTTTATGTCATGAATATATCTTTGATCTTATCAATTATATTTTTCATCTAATCTAATTAGATTTAATGCATCATATATATTATATCAGATCTAAAATATATCTTATATTGATTATAAAATATCAATTTCAAATTTAATATCATATAAAAAATTAATTAGATGCAAACATGAATGCATAAGGAATAAATTTCTCATAAAATCTATTTTCATACAGTACTGAATTTTGATAGGATTTAGACCTAAATATCCATCGAAATGGATCTAATTCAGATCTAAAATAAATCTCACTTCATAATAAAAATAATAATATTTAAATTATATTAAAATAAATTTAAAATAAATTTTAATTTATATTATTATTTCATCAAAAATACAGCAACAGCAAAATTCTGTTATAACAAAATTATAACAATCTT
Organism: Elaeis guineensis; assembly: GCF_000442705.2. Classification (NCBI taxonomy): domain Eukaryota; kingdom Viridiplantae; phylum Streptophyta; class Magnoliopsida; order Arecales; family Arecaceae; genus Elaeis; species Elaeis guineensis. The sequence goes on from NC_025998.2 coordinate 62,368,466, forward strand.
AATCAACCATTGATTAGGCTCATCTAATCCAATCAAAATTTAATTAAAAATTTTTATATAAATAAATTTAAATTAGATTTAATATTTTATAAAAAATCTTAATTACATCTTATATAATTAATCTCAAAAAATTTAGTTATATATATATGTATTTCAGACCTGCTCTAATATCAATTGAAGGGAAGGAAAACTGTTTCTCTTCGGATGACCCAGATTATATCTAAAAATCTTTTTATTAATCTACATAAATAAAGATCAAATTCTTACCTAATTAGCAATAGAATCACACCAGACGCCGCAAGAAAGCAGGATGAACTTTGTGAAGCAAAAATTTAGTGCAGGGGCAAAATGGTAATTTTAAAACTTTTTGAAAATTACTATTTTACAGTGGAATTATTAATTAATCTTATTAATTAATACTAATTAACCCTACACTAGGATCTAAATATGATACAACAGCATGCATTTAAATTTGAAATTCAAATTTGAATCAGTAAATATTTTACAGTGCTGTGTTCAGAACACATCACCTTTTACGGATAGTCGATCACCGCAATCTGATCACCGTCGGGGGGCTCTGATTGTCATATTATAGCCACACAAATGTCTGGCCTCTGCGGATCATCCACATGAAGCTCCCATCTGATCAGCTCCTCACGAATGCTAGTTCGTGATTTCACCCTTTTGATGGCAGATGTTGATCGAACTCTTTCGATCGATGTGTACCAACTTCTCGGATGCTCTGGATCATCTGCACAATTGCTTGAGAGGCTGATGGATCTCTCTCTAAAATTTGGTGGACTCACGACACTCATGGCACACCAATCTCACTTCCCGAACCCTAGGTAGAAACCCTAGGGTACACACCAAAAACCCTGCGCCCAATTTTCTCTCTTTTCTTTCTTTTTCTCTCGGAAGGTTTTGGACCTTCACCTTATGCAGAAGCCTTCCTCACGCCCCAAAGTTTCTCTCCTAAAATTTCTACGCACGTCCCACCTTTCTCCTCTTTTTAAAACAACATCGAACGTGTCTTATCCGCGTGAGAGGATAAAGACAAGAGGTTACACATTTGAATTCAAATCAAATTTGAATTCAAACGAAAATCAACTTATCCCTATTCTTTTGGGCATGAGAAGAGAAGGGGCGTGGCTCTTTGTGCATGAAAAATGTTTCATGAGAAACCTTTTCTCATGTAAGTAATGTGGCGCACAAAATGGATAAGGATAAAAGGGCAAGTGATAAGTTATCCATTCAAATTCAAACATGCTTTGAATTTGAATGGCTAACTAATTATTTTATCCATCCATATGGTGCACAAATGAGGGCGTGGGGAAGGGTTTTGCGTGAGAAAAATTTCATGAGAAGTTTCTTCTCGTGAATACAAATGGGTGCAAGGAAGTTGGGTATCGCAGGGAATTTAAAACAAGGTGGTTTGATTCAAATTGAGCCAACCTAGTTTAAAATAGGTTAAGCACAATTAGACCAGATTAAACCCAACATAATTAGGCTTAATTAGACTCAATAAAATCTTAATCAAATCAGGAATTAACTAAACCTAACCCCTGATCAAATCAGAGACTAAACCACCTTAGCGATTAGGTCAACATTTAACCTAATCGGGTCAATCCAAACTGAATCCAATTCAATTTGGACTTGATCCAAAAATAATTACTCAATCAAATTGAGTTAATTAGTGATTAAATCACTAATTGAATCTCTCATAAATATTGAGTCCAAATCCGATGGGCAATCAGGCATCAGAGACCATCGATATGAAACCCTGATCAAAGAGTTCAAATTTCAAATTCAAAATTTGAAATTCAAAATTTTGACCTCGGTACCCAAAATGTGTGGAACTCATGATTAGAGAATCCTAATTTTCAATCATAGAGTCTCAAATAGATAAGACTCATAATCAGCCATCAGATCAGAAAGGAACCTCTAATGTGTGTGACCCCACAGGTTCGAACCTAAACCGGTAGCACAGGAATCAATTCCTGTACTAATCGAAGTGACCATCTAGCAATGGTACCCGATGATCGGATAGGTTGAATAATCGCAATCGCAACATTCAGAACCTACGTGAATATGGTTACCGTATAATTCATCCCTTTTGACCCCTGTGTTTAGGACGACTCAGGGTTAAACTGTCAACCCTGATGATATCATCCGAATTATGCTCAACTTAATTAGTCCTGTGACTCCTTATTAGGACTACCCTGATCAAGGTTTTGCTAAATTGAAACACGACTGTACACAGCTCCTAAACTGGAGTGGTCAATCCCATCTTGACACACGCACTGACAAGTCAAGTACTTGACTACACCCAGCAACCTTCCGTCACTGAATTAGAAATTCAGGTAGTCCAGTGCCTACGTGCAGTGAGTTGCTTGCAAGTCACCGTGGCGGTCTCAGATCGGAGGGATATTTATACCCATATCCCATCGGAGCAAATTTTGACAGCAGAAATAGCTCCGGAGTTGGTCACATTCAGTGCAGATGTACCATTACATCTCACCTGTATGCCATACCAGTGTCTCCACACTCTTTGGTTATGAGGACAACCAACCCATATGGCACACAACGACTTATGCTCGATAAATGTTGTCATCCTTGGTAACAACGTATCATTTGGTCGCGAACATGTTTAAGGACTAAGCGACAAATCCTCCTTTGTCGAGTCTAAATAGTCCTAAGGACTTCACCACAACACAGGAGTTCATTAGAAGATGAAACATTTGTGATGAAAAAATACCAAAATAACTTTTATTTATTTATAATTCATGTACTAATACAAAAAGGAGCACAACCGTCAACAGGCTGACGATTGGCTTTAGGACACTATTCCCAACACTTTGATCTTCACAATCTAATCAAATAAGGAGATCTACTGGTGTGAAACCTTATACCAGCAGGTGGGATGCCCAAAGAGAGCCCACACCCAAGGGAAAAGGGGCAGCACCAAAGGGGAGAGGCTAAGGAGAAGGAGAAGAACTTCTCTCTTCTCACACCTCTCTCTCTTTTTCTCTCTTCTCTCAATCTGATTTGTTTGCTATTTGCTATGCATCCATAGGTAAAGACTCTCCCTATTTATAGATAATTTTTATGACCCAATAAGTATAGGAGTTCTAACTAAAATCTGATTTGAATCAGTTTAATACTCATAAAAGAAGGATTCCTATATGAGATAGAATTGACATCACATATGACAACCACTTTGCACCCACTCCCTCACCCACATGGGACACCCCAAAGAAGCACTATTCCATGTGTTGGTCGGTCGATATGAGAGGAGAATCCTAGTGCTAGTAGAATTTCTCAATTTGAATCTAATTCAAAATTGGTTCGAAATAATTTCAAAATGCTGTCAATCCTAAACTCTTTAGGACTTTTATATTAAGTCTAACTTAAATTTTTAGACCCAATTAAGTTTAATTAATTTAGATCTAATCTAAAATTAATTAATATTTAAATCTAATCTTTTATATGCTTCATGAATTATAGATCAAAAATTGTTCATCTCTGAGATTGAACCTGAATCTCATGTGTAGTGCTAGCCAGGCATAGTCAACTCTTCAATCCTGTTTGACCTATTACTTAATTCTCAATCAAGTTAGTTTATATGGTCAATCAAGTCAAGTACTTTCAAATTGGATATATAAACTGTTGGGTATAAAATAACTCCAGTCGAAGTTCGTAAGAGGCCAACCCTCCCAGGACTCTTCCGGCTTTCGACCATGTGCGGTGTCTTTCTGAACTCCTCCGACCGTCCGAGCTTTCACAGAACCATATGGACTCCTCCAGCAGTCGACCTTCCACAGTGTCCTCCAGACTCCTCCAGCGGACGAACTTCCACATCGCCTTCCGAATTCTGCTATCGATCGACCTTCTATCAGATTTCTCATGCAATCAGACCTCTCCAGCGGACAATCTTCAGACAAGCTTCTACATCAGACCAATTCCAGACGGACTTCTCTAGCAATCAAACTCCAGCTGGATTTCTCCAATAGAAAGTTTTTGTCCAGGCTTCTACAGCAGATGACTTTCATCTGCAGCATTAATGCCTAAGGCACCCAACAACAGTTAACCCGTCAGCAACCTCGAAAACATCTGAGCTTCTCTTAGATTGTTGAGACAGAGAGCTATTCCGCTCCACCAGACATCCCAACCGAGCTTCAGCTGTCCGACCCGAACTCCCCAGCAAGTCACAACAATGGACACCACTACTCTCCGTAACAAACTCCACGTGGCCCCGAATGGCCTACTACCAGGCAGTTACGGACGTCGCTGTCAATTGGTTATGCTCTCTCGTCTATAAAAGAGACCCCCCAGATCTATTCTCCTGGGGGTTGGAAGTATTGTCTCTAAATTCTGCTAAAATTTCATTCGAGTGCTCCATTTTTATTGAAGTAGAGTACTGACTTGAGCGTCAGAGGGTCTTGCCGAAGCACCCCCAACTCCGATTTAGACTTTTCTTACAGGTCTCGATGGCGGTCGTGATCCCCTCGACTCCAACTTCTCCGACATCGATGAAATTCTGCACCAACAGAATTGGCGCTAGAAGAAGGGCGTGTGTCTTCACAGGACCCTTGTTCTTAAAGGAGTACTCAACGGGACTGTCTCCAATTATCTTCTTCGACATCTTCTTCTTCTTCTCCGGCTAGATCCCAACCTGATGCCTCCCCGGAAGGCATCCACCAGGTGATCTATGGCCTCCATGGCCAGATCTCAGCAAGATCCACTAGCTCCGACCTCATCTCCAGTTTTTCAGGCTCCTCCTCCTCCAGCAACGACAGTCGGCATGGAGCAGTTCAACCTGCTGGTTCAGCAGGTCAGGGGCCTCACCGAAGTGATGCAGGCCATGTAGTAGCAATAGCAGCAGCCGCAGGCATCTGTGCGGCTGGAAAGAGCATCATCAGAGTTCTAAAATCTGGCGATCAGGCGGCCCACTTGGGTCAGTCGCCCTGTATCCCCCGAAAAGGGAATGTAGAGGGCAGAGAGCCCTCTGTCTGATCACGATTCCACCCTTGGAGGGTCCCTACCTCCATTCTGCCAGAAGATCCTCGAGATTCATGATCGAGAGGATCTCCTGGATCAAAGGTTCCAAGAGATGAATTGGCAGATCGAAGAGCTCCGCCATGCTCCCCCTGCATATGGTGAGGATATCTGTACTGACCCTCCTTTTTTTCAAAGGATTATGTTGGAACCGACCCCACCAAACTTCAAGCTCTCCTAATTTGAGAGCTACGATGAAACCTCGAATTCGATTGACCACCTGGAGGCCTTCCGGACAATGATTCTACTCCATGGTGCGCCAAACACCATCCTGTGCCGAGCTTTCCCATCTACCTTGAAGGGAGCAGCAAGAAATTGGTACTCGGCACTGAAGTTGGGTACTATCTTCTCCTTGGATCAAATGAGCCACCAGTTTGCGGCTCATTTCGTCAGCAGCCGACATCTCCGGAGAGGTTCGGAGTCTCTTATCAACATCAAGCAAAAAAAGGGAGAATCCATCAGAACTTATGTCAACCATTTTAATGCCGCCATATTGGAGGTCTGAAACTTGGACCAATTAGTTGCAATGGCCACCCTGAAGAGCGGTCTTCAAAAGAATGACCTTCTATTTTCATTGGAAAAAAAGTATCCCAGGGACTTCACTGATTTGCTGGCTCGGGTCAAAGGATATGCCTGAGCAGAGGAAGCCTTCAAGTTGAAGGATGAGGAGGCTGCGAAGGAGTGATAGGTGGGTGACTCCAACGAGCCCGCAACTAAAAAAGGGCCGAGTGAAGCTCGGCCACGTTCTCGAACTCCCTCCAGACACAAGCGTGTCTGAACTCCCCCTCGAGCTCATAGGCAGAGAAGCTCAAACCGCAGAGTTCGATGGAGCTCTCCCTCCGAAAGATTCCACAGCTACGCCCCTCTCAATGCTCCAAAAACTCAAGTGCTAATACAGATTAGGGAGCAGCTACCAAGGTCGAAAAGGATGCGCACACACCCTGAAAAGTGCAACCCTAACAAGTTCTACCTCTATCATCGTGACCATGGCCACGACATGGAGGACTCATCTCGGAGCTCATCAGACGGGGTCAGCTCAACAGATTCATCCTACGCTAGCCGAAGATAGGAAAGATCAGCCGAGGGCCCTACCACAACCAGAGCTGCCAAGGAGGGAAGAATAGTCTGAAGATCGGCCTCCAATCGGGATCATCAACACCATCTCTGGAGGACCCCAGTGGGGAGCACCCAGTGGATTGGCTGGACCGCCCAAACGACAGAGGATGAAGAATCTATAACCTTTATTGAAGAAGATGCCCAGGGGATTCAATTCTCTCATAATGATGTGGTTGTAGTTTCTTTAAATATTGCTGACTATAATGTACACCGCATTCTTGTTGATAATGGAAGCTTGGCCGATATTTTGTTTTACAATGCATTCTCAAAAATGTCCATTTCGGATGATCGATTAGGGCCGATAAGCTCCCCATTAGTAGGGTTCATTGACGATGCTGTGCCAGTGGAAGGAGTAATAACTTTGACCATAGTTGTAGGTCGGTACCTGAAACAATCTAGAGAGCAAGTGAATTTTCTGGTAGTAAGGGCGCCGTCTGCCTACAATACAATATTCTGCCGACCTGGCCTCAACACCCTCCGAGCTGTGGTATTGACCTACCATTTGAAATTGAAATTTTCTACAAGCCAAAGGGTCGGAGAGGTCAGAGGAGATCAAGTCCTGGCAAGACACTGCTATAACATTATCTTACAAAGAAATGATCAGTCTGACCTCTGTCTGGTTGATGGATTAGACACCCGCGATGACCTTACTGAAGAACGGGGTGAGCCAATTAAAGATCTTGTCTCAATTCCTTTGAACGATGGGGATGAAGAGCACATGGTGAAGATCGACTCCCGCCTGGGAGAAGAGGTACGAACACAACTCATCAATTTTCTACAAAAGAATATGGATGTTTTCACTTGGGTTCCGATGGACATGCCAGGGATTGATGCGTAAGTCATGGAACACCGTCTAGCTGTTGATCCCAAACATCGGTCGATGAAGGAAAAAATTTGAGGTCATGCACCGAAAAGGTAGAAGGTAATAGCTGAGGAAGTTGATAAACTCCTGAAAGCCAGGTTCATCAGAGAAGTCAACTATCCGAACTGGGTCTCCAATGTGGTTCTCGTCAAGAAGGCAAACGGCAAGTGGAGGATGTGTATAGGCTTCAAAAAGCTGAACAAAGCCTGCCCAAAGGACAGTTACCCTCTGTCCAGAATTGATCAATTAGTGGATGCAACCTCGGGCCATGAGCTTCTCACTTTCATGAATGCATTCTCCGGCTACAATCAAATCAGGATGGCACCAGAGGATGAAGAAAAGACTACTTTTATCACTGACCGTGATCTTTACTGTTACAGGGTCATGCCTTTTGGCCTCAAAAATGTAGGGGCGATCTATCAATGGCTGGTGAACAAGATTTTCAAAGAGCAGATCGATCACAACATGGAGGTCTACGTGGACGACATGCTTGTAAAAAGCAAATCCTCATGAACCACGTCACCGACCTTGAGGAGACCTTCAGCGCTCTCCGAAAATACAAGATAAAGCTGAACCCAACCAAGTGTGCTTTTGGAGTAACCTCAGGAAACTTCTTGGGCTTGATGGTATCGGGGCACGGGATCGAAGCAAATCCAAAAAAGATTCATGCCATCTAGGAAATGATCGCCCCAAAGTCAATAAAGGAAGTTCAGCACCTTACTGGGAGAGTAGTAGCTCTGAATCGCTTCGTCTCAAGGTTGGCTAAATGGTGCCTACCTTTCTTTTAGACTCTCAAGCAGTCGAAGAACTTTTGTTGGACCACTGAATGTCAGTGAGTGTTCCAAGAATTGAAGAACTACCTTCGCTCACCTCCACTATTGGCAAAGCCCGAACCTGGAATGGAGTTGTTCCTGTACCTGACAGTCTCTCCTATGGCTCTCGTAGCAGTTCTGGTTAAGGAAGAAGCAAAAATTCAATGGTCGATCTACTACATAAGTCGAGTATTTAGAGACGTCGAAATCAGGTACACTAAGCTAGAGAAACTAAGTTACGTCCTGTTGATTGTAGCTTGAAGGCTCCAACCTTACTTTTAAGGGCACACCATAACACTACTCACCGACCAGCCGATTAAGACAGTTCTGCATCGAGTGGATGCTTCCAAAAGAATAACGAAATGGACGGTCGAGCTCATGAAATTCAACATCAACTATCGACCTCGACCGATGATAAAAACCCAGATATTAGCAGACTTCATAGTGGAATGCACTATCCTGGAAGAAGCCAAACTTGAATGAGGTGAAGCTGACAACCCAGGGCTCCAGTCGAACTCCCCTGAGGAAAGAATAGATCTCCCTGATGGTTTTTGGGCCCTCTATGTGGATGGTTCCTCCAACATGTCAAGCACGGGTGCGGGCCTGATCTTGGTCAATCCGAAAGAAATTATCGTGAAGTATGCACTGCACTTTGAATTTCTTACAATAAATAACGAAGCAGAATATGAAGCTCTGATTGCAGGACTAAAGATCGTCAAAGAATTAGAAGTAGATCAGCTCCAAATCTACAGTGACTCTCAATTGATGATGGGACAAGTCAGCAGAAACTATGAAGCTCGGGAGGACAGTATAGACAAGTATCTCGAAAAGGTAAAAGAGATCATCCCTGCCTTTGGCAACTTTGACATCAAGCAGATTCCAAGAGTAGAAAATACCAGGGCCGATCTTCTCTCCAAGTTGGCTACACTGGCTCCGGCTGAACTACCTAAGGAAGTCCTCTTCGAAGTTATGAGATGTCCAAGTACGGAAGAACCACAGCTTGTAATGGAGATCAACCATAAATTCACCTGGATTGACCCACTGGTTGCATACCTCAAAGACGGGGTTCTTTCTCATGATGCAAAAGAAGCTTGAAAGCTTAGAAACCAGGCCTCCCGATATATCCTTTATGAGGGCAAACTGTACAAGAGGTCATACTCTTTGCCTTTCCTGAAATATCTTTGACCTTCTGAAGTTGACTTTACCTTGTGAGAGGTACATGAAGGAGTCTGCAAAAGTCACCTGGGGGCCAGATCTTTATCCCACAAACTACTCCGACAAGATTATTACTAGCCTATAATGTACCACGACTCCACTGAATATGTCAGAAAGTGCGATCGGTGTCAGAGACATGCAAATATCCAAAGATAGCCCACCTCCGAACTTACACCCTTGAGTGCCCCATGGCCATTTGCATAATGGGGGATGGATATCCTTGGACCTTTTTCCATGGCGTTCGGGCAGCGAAAGTTCTTCTTGGTGGTAATTGACTACTTCACCAAGTGGGTCAAAGTCAAATCTTTGGCAAAAATCACAGAAGCTAAAGTGCAGGACTTCGTCTAGAAGTCAATTGTTTGTAGGTTCGGCTTACCCAGAACTCTCATTACTGATAATGGGCGACAATTTATTAGAGCAAGGTTTGTTAAATTTTGTGAAGACTTAAACATCTCCCATAACTTTACGTCAATAGTCCATCTGTAGGTAAACGATGAAGCCGAGGTGACTAACAGGACTCTGTTGTAAGGAATCAAGGCGAGACTTGAAAAAGCAAAGAAAACTTGGGCAGACGAGCTTTATCATATGCCCACGTAGGAGACCTCCTTTGCTTTAGCCTTCGGAACAGAAGCCGTTATCCCGATTGAACTCAAGCTTCCGTCGGCGTGAGTCATGGCATTCGATGAGCAGTGCAACTCACAGGATCTCAAGGCCAACCTCAACTTGTTAGAAGAAAAGTGAAAGACAGCTCAAGTTCAGATGGCAGCCTACAAGCAGAAAGTAGCCCGCTACTACAACTCTCAGGTCAAGAGCAAAGCCTTCAGAGTGGGGGACTTAGTACTTCGGCGAGTCACTGTTTCACAACCTCAGAACCAAGAGAAATTTGCCCCAAACTAGGAAGACCCATATGAGGTCAAGGAGGAAGTCCGGCTCGAAACATACTATCTAAAAGAGCTCGGAGGAGTGGACCTTCTGCGACCATGGAATTCAAAAAAATTACAAATGATTATCGATAACTTTGCCTTAAATAAAAGTTTCATATTCGCATATCTTTTTTTTTGGCATGAGCTTATAACGATAGGGAGTAGCTCTTTCAGACAATTGAAACTAAGCGTGTCAGGAACAAGAAGAGAACCTCATCCTGACATGAACGAAGGTCCAGTTATTAAGAGATCGGATGGGGGGAGAGGCCCTCGCAACGGCCCTTATGCACCCCCACAGTCATGTTAGGAATAAGAGGAGAACCTCATCCTAACATGAGCAAAGTCAAAGGCCCAGTTATTAAGAGACTGGATGGGGGGGAGAGGACCTCATAACAGCTCTTATGCACCCCCACAGTCATGTTAGGAACATAAGGAGAACCTCGTCCTAACATGAGCAAAGTCAAAGACCCAGTTATTAAGAGACCAGATGGAGGGAGAGGCCCTCGCAATGGCCCTTATGTGCCCACAGCCCTGTTAGGAATAGGAGAAAAACCTCATCCTAACATGAACTGAAATATCGAAAATAGGAGGAGAACCTCATCCTGACACAAATGAAGACCTTATCATTTAAGATCGAATGAGGGGAAAAACCTCCTCAATGGCTCCTCTACACCCTTACAACCCCATTAGGAGCAGAGAAAAAATACTCACCCAAATGTAAAAAATAAAAAAAAAAGAGGGAGAGAAAAAGGGAAAGCGGCAAGCTACGTCAGAGATAAGGGAAAAATGAACTACATCTAAGACACAAGGGATCTCATCTCAATGAGGAAAAAAACTCTTGTCAAAAATCCTCAGTCTCTAAGGGAAAACCCAACACTAGTAGGAGAAAATAGACTTCCTCAAAGTAACGAGAAGTTTAGGCCCTATGCTCGAACACCGGAAGAAAGCATCAAATTCGAATGGCCTCGAAAAGACCTTCGATCATGAACAAAAAGGGTGAATCAATGCGGTGATGATTAGGAACCTTCAAACAACGTCGACATCGAATAAGATAAAAGACAAGAGAAACTCGGTAAATGACAACTCAGAGCAAGAATAGATAAGGTAATGAGAAAATTTCTTTTCATTTCATTAGTAAAGAGTGCGTTACAAAAGCCTTTGAAGGCCAAAAAAAAAAACAACAAGAAAAGAAAAGAATACATGGAACAAAAGGTAAAAGAAGCTCTAAGGAAGCTCGGCTTCTTCTGACTTCGGACTCTCAGTTCCAGCCATTATCAGGGATTGCTTTAAGTTCTCAACTTTTTCTTCTAGTTCATTCTTTCTTCGCAGCATCTCCTGATACATTTGGTGAAACCGTCGGCTTTCGCCCTCTAATTTTCGAAGCCTCTTCCTCAGAACTTTGGACTCCGCTTCTACATCTTTGACCGCCTGCTGCTCGTAGGTCAGCTAAATTTTCAGCCACCGCAGTTCGGCCTTCTCCATCCCAAGGGCTACGGACAGTTCTTCTATGGTCCCCCTCAAGGATCGGAGCTCGTCGGAGCCTTGAACCGAAACAACCTGGGCTCTTTTAGACAACTGCTTCTGAAGGCGAGCAACCTCGTCGGTCACCGTCTTGAGCCTCCTTCTGTAGTTGTCTATTTGCCCGCACCAGTTGACTCGGTAAGTGTTGTAATTTGTCTCGACATCCTGTAGCTGCTTCTGGAGGTCAGAGAATTTCTTCGACCAGTCCCAACCGTAGTCAGCTTGACTTGGAAGCCAGGACGAGCTCCCTTCCAATGGGCCGATCTTCTCCCGTGCGGCCGCCAACTCGACCTCGAGAGAGCTAATCTTGGAAGCCTGAGTCCAAGATCGGTCGCTGGTGCATTTCTAGAGTTCCTCAAGCTCCTTCTCGAAGTTGGCCTTCTTTCGACTGTAGTCCATGAAGTCCTTTTTGTGGAGGTTTCAAAGGTGACTAACCTCCACGGTGGCTTCCGAATGGCTCTTCCTCAGCCTATGAAGTTCATCATCCATCTTCTTTGATTTCTTCGTTAGGTGACGAACTTTTCTTCTCAAATCTCAGATCATAGACTTAAATGAATCCCCTGTGGTAGGCGAAGAGCTTCAGTAGGACACTGTTGTCGAGAAATAAGAGAGTCACAACACAAATCATTACAAAAAAATAAAAAGAAAAAGGAAGTAGAAGAAGAAAATGGAGCTCTCTATAAAGAGGAATCCAATTTTATTGATTGAATAATTCTTAAGTACAAGAGAAAGAGAAAAAAATTATAACAAAGAAAAAGTACCAAATTAGAGGTCTCGAACCTCTGGAGCAGAAGTGGAGGAGCTCGACACCCCCGAAAGGTCGGTCACGGCAGCTGCGGCAGTTGAAGAGGTCCCGACTGGAGGGAGACCGACAGCAGCTTCGAAAGGTCTGCCTTCATCGTCGGATGTTTCATGCAGGAAGCTGAGGTTGAGTTTGAGAAACTTTCCGACCACCTTCTCCTGACCAAGTTTGAAGCCTTTGATAAAGGTGGCTTGGCCAAACTTGATATTCAGATCCCTCATCTCAGAGGAGGTCTTGAACTCCTCCACTGCTGGGCCCTTGCCTCCGAGACTAGGATCGGGATCTGCTCCTCTAGCTTGGAGACCTCGGCCTCTGCCTTCCTTCTTTTCTCCTCCAAAGCAGCCTTCAGATCCATCGAAGTTTGTTCCTCCTTCTGGAGCACCTCTTGGAGACTCGTGACTTCGGTGACCTTCTCCTTAAGACAGGCAGCCTCAGCCTAGCGACCTTCCTCTGCCTGGGCTGCTTCCTTCTTTGCATTTTTTATCACCTCGATGTTGGCGATGAGTTGGTGTCCAATCTGCGAGAGCGGCCAGAAAGTCAATATGAAAGCTAAGGATGAACTAAGTGATGAAGCAAAAGAAAGAAAAAAATAAATCGACCTACCTCAAGAAAGGACCCCAGAGAGTCCCAAACCCGCTGTTCAGGATCGGCATGGATGATCCTGTGGACGATCTCGGGCAAAATGCACCGGTCGACCAACCTTTTTATTAAATCTCTATTGTTGAAGGGATTCTCCTCCGAATTCTCTTCAGAGCCGTTGGACCCTTCGATGGTAGCCCTGCTGCTGCTAATCTTACAGGCCACCGTCTTCTTCCTTCTCTTCCTTTCGGCCCCCAGTGCCTCCTCGGGATGAGACTCTGGAGCAGGGACCTCGGTCGGAGGGCTTCTTGAAGAAGCTTGGGGGACTACGGGCTCGACGTTGGAGGGGGCATCAACGACAATGGCCGCCTGGGCAAGCACGGTCGAGCTTGTCTCCTCTACCCTCACCTTCTTCTTCGACCCAGAAGTTGCGGTGCCTTTCCTCTTGTGGGCCTTGAGACCCTTGGCTAATATCTGAGCTGCGTCTGCATCCATATCTGCAATGAAAAAAGATCGGCACAGCTTAGAAACAGAATAAGAGAAAGAGGAAGCAGTGAATGACTTGAAAAAGAAAAAATACCGACAGGGTTGAGAGGGCTCAGGCCAACATTGAAAAAAAGTTGCTCCTTCAGAAGGTCGGGGAGGAGAGGAGCTGGATAAGTCTTAAGTTTATTGGAGGCTTCAAGGTCATCCTTTCTCAGGCTAGAAGTCCGACAGACGGAGTCCCTTAGGGAGCCCCAGGGGGGCAACCCCAGCATCAAGGTCAAGCATCGGACGTAGAAGTATCTCTCCTTCCAGTTGTGGATAGAAGGGGGGCACCTTTCAGCAACTCCTTTCTACCGAACTGGGGGGAGAAGTACCATCAATCCTTTGTCGAAGGGTGACGCTTAAAGGTATAAAAGTTTCTAAACAAGGGAAGAGTTGGTCGGACTTCAGCTAAATGACAGAGGGAAAGAAATCCTATCAGAAATCTAAAGGAGTTCAGCACTACAGAAACTAGAGAAATATTTAAAAAGTAAAAAAGAGCAACAACAAAAGGTGGGAGTGGAAGTCGAAGCCCGATGCAGAAGGCTTCTTGGTATAAACAAAAGTGGCCAGGGGGAGGGGCGCTAGCCCGATCAGTTGGCCCGAGAAGCTCAAGCTCATACTCCGGAGGAACCCCGTACTGAATCCTAATCAGTGAGAGTTTGTCCAAGGTCAAAGAGCTGGGAATGATGTCTGGTACAAAGATCGGATGAGATTCGATCCTAAGTACGGGTTTGTTGCCCAGCTATGCAACCCAAGAGGGGGGGTGAATTGGGTTTTAAAAATTTTAGGCTTAACTAATTACTTGTAAAAATTATATATCAAAAACTTGATGAATGAAGAGAGAGACTTTGGTTTGAGATTAATTACTTAAAACAAGAATGCAAGGATATAATGGAGAATTAAAGAGAACCAATAAAGCATGCCACAAACACAATGATTTATAGTGGTTCGGTGCCAACCTTGCACCTACATCCACTCCCCAAGCTCCTACTTGGGAATTCCAATCCACTATACTTTGTATTCAACCCGAATACAACCAACGGAAACTCCGACACTAGCTATCCCAAGCTAGTCCACTTGTTTCCCGGGTACAAGCCGACCCAATACACTCCGATTTCAGGTTCGAATCAACCTTTCCTTATTTTGGAAACCCTCCAAAACAAAAACAATTGCTCACAAGATAAAATCAGTTTAGAGCACAAATAAGTATAAGAATAGCTCCTTAAGTGAGCGAATATAACAATAAATACGCTTTACTCAAATGAAGAAGCCCTTCTTGGATTTTCTCAAAGTGGATGAGAGATGAAGTAAATGCTTGAGGAGTTGGTGAGCTTGATTGAAGGCTTCTTGAAGGCTGTAAATGAGCTCTTGAATGAGGTTGAGAAGTTGGCTTGAGAAAACTCTCTCTTGAATGCACTTGAATGCCCTCTTGAATGCTCTTGATTTTCTCTTTTCAAATCACTTGAATGCTTCTTGGATATTTGGATCTCTCTACTTTTTGTTTTCCACCTTTTGAAACCTTTATAGCCTTAAGAGACAAGGGAAAACAAACTAGGCAGAAAAAGAGCCGTTAGAGCACAAAAAGCAGCATTAAAAAGCAACCAAATCTGGCCAAAAACTAGCCGTTACAGGCAAATCCCGACATATGAGTCGACTCATGAGTCGACTCATGCCTCAGGGGTCGACTCATGAGTCGACCTCTGTTGCAAAGTCCAGAGATTGGGTTTCTGGATTTTCTTGGCCCAAAACAGCAGAGGTCGACTCATGAGTTGACTCATGCCTTGTGGGTCGACTCATGAGTCGACTCATAGGTCGTGCCAAGCCAGAAAACCAGCGTGCCATGGCTAATCTTTGCGTGCCAATCAGCTCATAGTTTCATGAGTTGACTCATGAGTCGACTCATGAACTTCAAACCTTCATAACTCCAAAAATATAAGTCCAAAAACTATGAAACTTTCACCAATAGATTACATATCATTTGTTCTACACGATGATGTTATCAAATCAGAGTTTTGATGAAATTACGATTTTGCCCCTATAGAGCATAAGGTCTTTTTCACATAAAAAATATTTGTATCCCTTCCAACTGTTTTGTAGTCATCAAAATCAATCTAGGAGCAACAATCTCCCCCTTTTTGATGATGACAAAACATTTGAACAAAAGCATTTATATGAATCATGAATTTCAAAAGCATATGCTTGAAAAGAGTATGATTCTTTTGGCATGTGAAACAAATGGTTATATGCATAAGTAGTTTGCCCATTTGCTTAAAGATTGGAAGATATGCTCATTGGATTATTGTTTTGGTGTTAGAGCAGAAAATTTAATTTTATTATCAGAGCAAACTGTATTTTGAAAAATTTTCTCAATTCTCAAAACTAGTCATGTGTGCCAAAGCATATTGAATAGTTGATTTGGAAAGAGTATTAGATCATTTAAGTTTAAGATGTATCAGAGCAAGAGAAATGAAAATCCTGCAATGTATCAGTGTAGGGAAAACAATTTTACAAAGTATCAGAGTAATAAAAATAGTTTTTCAATGTATCAGAGTAAAATTGAGTAATGTATCGGAGTAGTAAAATTGTCAAAGTATTAGAGCAATGTATTCAATATATCAGAGTAGGTTTGAAATTTCAAAGCCTATCAAAGCATATTCAATGGTTTACAGCAAATTAGAGTATAAGTAATTTTAAAAGGTACTTATTTGCAGTATATTTAGCATTTGTACTTAAAATTGTCAATGTATTAATTTCTCATAATTTGTAGTGTTTGCTTTTGATGGATTTCTTTGTGTTTAATTTCTCCTCCTTTTTGACATCATCAAACAAGGTTAAGTCCTTTTTCTGAAGCATTCTTTAATTTTTCCTCTTGTAGGGTTTGCTCCCCCTTAATGAAGCAACTATTAACATCAATCATAAAATGATAATACCATAAAGAGAAGACAATATTTCACAAAAGAGAATATATGACCAAAGTAAGATAATTATCATTCCAAAGGTAAAGCCATAATTGTTTCAGTACATAGATTGTAACATAAAAAGTAACATACAAAGTCAACTAGCTCATGTCAATACATGGCCCCAAAAATACAGATCCTAGAGAGGACTAAATACTAAGACCTAGGATCTAGAAATGATCAATGATCAGAATCATCAGAAATGTGATAAGGATCAGATGGATCTGGATCTGAGATGCGTTCTCGACCCCGTCTGCCTCTGGCACGAGAGGAAGAACTGGCACGAGCAGGCGAACGGGAGGAACTGGGTGGCTGAGAACGCTGAGAAGCTAGGGACTGAACTGAAAGGGTAAGTCTGATGGAGTCAAGTACAGTCAGTGCCCTGGAGACAGCCTGGAGAAGTGCAGTGAACTGAGTAGTAGCTTGCTCACTTGATCCTCTGATCTCCTTCCTCAGTAACTCATAGCCACCCTCAAGAGCTCCTCTGAGTCTGTGGGCCTCTGCAGTGAGATCAGTGACCTCAATCGAAGACTCCTGAGGCTGAGGGTGTGCCAAATCGAAGACCTGCCCCTGTAACTCGAGAACTCTGCCAGTCAATCTCAGAACAGTGTTCTCAAGCTGCTGAATCCTCATGGACTGATCTGCCATCATCTGATATACTGTGGAGATGTGGGGAGTCAAAGTCTGATCAGTAGAAGTAGCCCCTGGTACAAATGAAGTACTGCTTATCTGACTCGACATCAAAGAGACCATACGCTGTGCAATCCGCTCAATCTGATAATCGAACAGTGTGAACTCTGGCGGAGGTGCTCTGCTCTCTGGCTGATGCACAGGTGTGGGTATCCTGGTAAACTCAGAAGGGCCAGCCTCTGGATCCGGAAAGAACTGTATATCTGGTGAAGCTGCCCTGAAGCCATGAACAGGAGATGATGGACCTTCTTCTTCTTCAGCTCTGACTTCTGCTGTATCCTCAGCTCTTTCTTCTGCTCTCTCTTCTGCTCTTTCTTCTGTTCTCTCTTCTGCTCTTTCTTCTGCTCTCTCCTCAGCTCCCCTGATCCAACCACCACCACTTTTTGTGAACCCCATTCGATGCAAGGTGTGAAGGTTGAAGGTATCAACATGAGACAGTTTGATGGGAGCCTCCCCCTCACAACTAACTCCAAACCTCCTGAAAACTCTAGTCAGAGCCATACCATAAGGCAAATGTGCCTTAGATCTGTTCAGAGTCTCTCTCATGGCCTCTATCATAAGTGCTGGGAGGTTTAGGGAGGTTTCTGTGATAATGTGAAACATAATGCATATGTCCCTGCCTGACAGAAGATCGTGCCTACCACTCCTAGGGAAGAAAAGTTTTGTGACCATTTGATGTAAGATTCTCATTTCTATAGGTAAAATCTTGGCCTCTAGTTTATTCAAATTCCCTTGGTAGGTTCCTCCAAGTATAACACTTATACCTTCTTCTTTCACGGGGAGTTCCATGTATGCATAACCTTCACTAGGTAAGTGTAAAATCTCCCCTAAAATGACAGGATCCAGACAGATATCAATCCCTTTCACAGTTGAAGTTACAGACCCATTTCCATAAATAAGATTCTGATAAAACTCCCTAACAAGGTCAACAAAGGTGACTTCTTTGAGTAAACAGTAAAAGCTCCATCCCTGAGTTTTGATCTTACTTGCTAAAGAAAATCCCTCACTTTCAAAGAACCGGAAGTCAATGTTTTTCCCGATTTCTACTTTTCTATCTGAGAGAGGGTTCTTACTGGGAGTTTGAGAAGACTGTGAAGGACCTTGAACTGAATCTGGAACGGGAGCAGAGGTGGACTGTGCCGCTTGTCTTTTCCTTCTGACACTTTCTTCAAGTTCCCGGACAGACTTTCTCCTTTGGGGAAGTTTCATTTTTGGTGCCATACCCTCTTCAATAGCAGGCGAGGAGACTTGAGGAGCAAGTGAAGGAGTGGAGGAAGGATTATAAGAGAGTGATTTGAGGTTTTGGAGGAGAGAATGAGTGGATTTGAGAGGGACGGTGGAGTGCTAGGGCACGCTCCAACCGTGAAGAACAAGGGAAGAGGTCACAAAAGAACCTTTCCCGGAGTGGCTATTTGCGGTGGAGAGGAGGCGGGAGGAGTTCCACTAGCTCAAGCCTAGGAAATGGAGCAAATGGGAGAAGGAAGAATGGATTTCGGAAGGAGGAAGACGAGCGTGAGGGTCGGCTCATGAACAGTAATTCAACATATAAACCCTTCAGCCCGTTGGAAGTTGCTGGGAATTACAAGTTTGCCATTGAGTCGACTCATGGGGGTCGACTCATGAAGTTCAGAAAATCAGGAAAAATATGAATAAATTGCAGAAAAATTTGAATTTTGGGGAGAAGGAGTTTAGCTCTAAGATGAGTTTTTAAAATAAAAAACTTGAGCTTTTGGGACCAAGAAAGGTGTTGGAAATTGAGCTCTTAGGAGATTTTGACCATAAATCATTGGAATTTGAAAAAAAAAAAAAAATTCAGGCAAATGGATCAAGAATTCCTAGATTTCTCCTAATTTCACAGAATCTATCCTCACTAAGGGCCTTTGTAAAGATATCAGCTAATTGATTTTCGGTGCAAACATATTCAAGAATTATATTTTTATTTTGAACATGTTCTCTTATGAAGTGATGTCTTATTTCAATATGTTTGGATCTTGAGTGTTGAATAGGATTTTTAGATAGATTTATGGCACTTGTGTTGTCACATCTTATTGGTGTTTCATTAAGTTTAATTCCAAAGTCTTCGAGTTGTTGCTTAATCCACAAGATTTGAGCACAACAACTTCCGGCTGCAATGTATTCGGCCTCAGCCGTAGACAGTGCTACCGAATTTTGTTTCTTGCTAAACCATGAGATTAGGTTAACTCCAAGAAATTGACAAGTTCCACTTGTGCTTTTTCTATCTAGTTTACATCCAGCAAAGTCAGCATCAGAATATCCTAATAAATCTATTTGTGAGTCCTTATAGTACCATAACCCTAAAGTTTGAGTACCATTTAAGCATCTAAGGATTCTTTTAACAGCATTCAAATGAGATTCTTTAGGATTAGATTGATATCTAGCACATAAACAAACACTAAACATGATATCAGGCCTACTTGCAGTTAAATATAATAATGATCCAATCATGCCTCTATAGTATTTTAAGTCTACACATTTACCTTCATCATCCTTGTCAAGCTTACATGAGGGACTCATTGGTGTGCCAATGGGTTTGGAGTTCTCCATTCCAAATCTTTTGAGTAGTTCCTTGGTGTACTTGCTTTGGGTGATGGAGATTCCCTCTTTTGATTGTTTGATCTGGAGTCCGAGGAAGAAGGTGAGTTCTCCCATCATGCTCATCTCGAACTCTCCCTGCATAAGCTTAGTAAAGTCTTGACAAAGGGATTCATTAGTAGACCCAAAAATTATGTCATCAACATAAATTTGTATAACTAACATATCATTTTGATTTCTTTTGATAAAGAGGGTTGTATCTACATTACCTCTTGAAAAACCATTACTTAGTAAAAATTTGCTTAGTCTATCATACCATGCTCTAGGTGCTTGTTTTAATCCATATAATGCCTTATTTAATTTAAAGACATGATTAGGAAAGGCATGATTTTCAAATCCAGGGGGTTGTTCTACATAAACTTCTTCAGCAATAAATCCATTTAAAAATGCACTTTTAACATCCATTTGAAACAATTTGAATTTCATAAAGCAAGCATATGCAAGTAGAAGTCTAATGGCTTCTAATCTAGCTACTGGTGCAAAGGTTTCATCAAAATCAATCCCTTCTTCTTGATTATATCCTTTAGCAACCAATCTTGCTTTATTTCTAATTACATTACCATGCTCATCTAATTTGTTTCTAAAGACCCATTTTGTGCCAATTATTGAACAGTTTTTAGGTCTTGAAACCAAAGTCCAAACATTATTTCTTTCAAATTGATTAAGTTCCTCTTGCATTGCATTAATCCAATTATGATCTTTTTCAGCTTCTTCAATAGTTTTAGGTTCAAAATGAGATACAAAAGCACAATGATTAAACACATCTCTAAGTGAAGAGCGAGTTTTTACACCATGCATAGGATCACCAATAATTAACTCCCTAGGGTGGTTGTGAACATACCTCCATTCCTTGGGTAGGTCATTTGTACCTTGAGGTTGTTCTTGAATTTCCTCACCTATCTCATCTTGTTTGTCTTCTTGTTCCTTGTCCTCTGGAGTGGCTGAATCTTTCAGAGTGATCTCCTTCATACCTTCTATTAATGGATCTGCATCATCAACACCCTCATTCTTCCTTGAAGGAAGATCGTTAGATTCATCAAAGACAACATGAATGGACTCCTCAACTACTAAAGTTCTTTTATTAAAAACTCTAAAAGCTTTACTAGTAGAGGAGTAACCCAGAAAGATTGCTTCATCTAATTTTGCATCAAATTTACCAAGTCTTTCCTTACCATTATTTAATACAAAACATCGGCAACCAAAAACATGAAAATATGCAATATTTGGTTTTCTTCCTTTCCAAAGTTCATAGGGGGTTTTCTTAAAAAATTGTCTAATTAAAGCACGATTTAAAATGTAACATGCTGTGTTAATAGCTTCCGCCCAAAAATATCTTGGAAGGTTGCTTTCACAAAGCATGGTACGGGCCATTTCTTCTAAGGTTCTGTTTTTCCTTTCAACTACCCCATTTTGTTGGGGTGTTCTAGGAGCAGAGAAGTTATGGCCGATTCCATTCTCATCACAAAATTTTTCAAAGTCTTGATTTTCAAATTCAGTTCCATGGTCACTTCTAATATTTTGAATGGAAAATTCTTTTTCATTAGTGACTTTTCGATGAAATTTAGTGAAAATATGAAAAGTTTCATCTTTGTGTGCCAAAAAGAAAACCCAAGTAAAACGTGAATAATCATCTATTATTACAAAACCATATCGTTTTCCTCCTAGACTTGTGGTTCTAGTTGGTCCAAATAAATCCATATGCAAAAGCTCTAATGGTCTAGAAGTTGAAACAATATTTTTGGATTTAAATGAAACTCTAGTTTGCTTACCTAATTGACATGTATCACAAATCCTATCTTTTTCAAAATTCAGTTTAGGCAAGCCATCAACTAATTCTTTCTTAATTAATTTTGAAAGAGAATGCATGCTAATGTGAGCAAGTCTACGATGCCAAAGCCAACTAGTCTCATTAACTTTAGCATTTAAGGATACTAGGCATTGCATGTCTAATTTGGCTAAATCATTTAGATCTACCATATAAACATTGCCATGTCTATGTCCTATAAATTTGATGCCATCATTAACAGGACTAGTCACAATACAAACAGATGATTCAAAAACTACTTTATACCCTTTATCACAAAATTGACTAATGCTAAGTAAGTTATGCTTTAAACCTTTAACTAACAAAACATTTTCAATATATTTGGAGGGAGTGATACCAATGTTACCTATCCCGATGATCTTTCCTTTGCCATTATCTCCAAAGGTGACCATCCCTCCATCCTTAGCATCAAGCGTGATGAATTGTGATTCATCACCAGTCATGTGTCTCGAGCATCCACTATCCAGATACCATTTCCTGTTTTCTCCATGGGATGCTAGACACACCTGCAAACAAATATCAAGTTTTTGTTTTAGGTACCCAAGCTTTCTTGGGTCCTTTTTGGTTAGTCAAGATGGTTCCTTTTGGAACCCATATTTTATTTACAGTTATGTTTGCACAAGTGTAAGATTTATGCCCTATTCTACCATATTTAAAACAAGTAGTATTGGTAGGCTTGTTACTTGAATAATTTACATAAATATTTTTCAGAAATTTTTGTTTCTTTAAGGGGTTATAGCCAAGTCCGGCCTTATCATATACGGCCTTTTGATTTTCAAGAATCATATTTAGTTTGTTTGAACTTAAGGTGAATTTATCTACTATAGGTTTCAGCTTATTAATATCATTCTTTAGGCTTTGGTTCTCTTGAAGCAAAGTAGATTTTTCAACTGAAAGATTTTCTGCTTGTTTTACTAAAGACTGATTTTTCAGTTTTAGTTCTTTGTTTTTCATTCCTAGTTTCTTCAATTCATCAATTAAATCATTGAAGGCTTCATGCAATTTTTCAAAAGTAAAATCACTAGGGTTTTCAGAAATTACCTCATTATCGTGTGCCATAAGGCACAGGTTGGCTTGTTCTGTTGAGGTCTCCTCATCGGAGCTTGAGTCATCGCTCGCACTCCATGTGGCCATCATTGCCTTCTTTTTGAACTTTTTGGGACCTTTCTTCAATTGTGGACATTCGGATTTGAAATGCCCCAGCTTCTTGCACTCATAGCATATAAGGGGTTGATCTTTTTCTTTCTCTTTGCTTTGTTCCCCTTTTGTGAAAGGTCTCTTTCTCATCCCCTGTTTCCTCTTTCTTAGGAACTTCTTGAATCTTCGGGTGATGAGTGCCATTTCTTCATCCTGTTCTTCATCTTCTGTATCGTCAGTTTCTTCATCAGGAGAGGCTGTGGATTTGAGGGCAATGGTTCTCTTCTTTTTGACTTCATCCTCTTGATGTTGCTTCATGCTAAGCTCGTGAGTCATCAAGGATCCAAGAAGCTCTTCTAGAGGTAGAGTGTTCAAGTCCTTTGCTTCTTGGATAGCAGTCACCTTGGCTTCCCAGGTTCTTGGCAATGACCTGAGAATCTTCCTTACAAGTTCACTGTTAGTATAAGATTTGCCAAGACTCTTCAAACCATTAATTATATCAGTAAAGCGAGTAAACATAGCAGTTATGGACTCATCATGCTCCATTTTAAATAACTCATATTTATGTACAAGCATGTTTATTTTAGACTCCTTTACTTGATTTGTTCCCTCATGGGTTACTTCTAACCTATCCCATATTTCTTTAGCAGATGCACAGGTAGAAATGCGATTAAATTCATTTGCATCAAGTGAACAGTAAAGAACATTCATAGCTTTAGCATTTAACTGTGCCAATTTCTTATCAACCTCATCCCATTCTCTTTCGGGTTTGGTTGACTCCTCACCATCTATTATCTTGGTGGGTGTGTGTGGACCGTTCACTATGATACTCCCCATATCATAGTCTAGTGCTTGTATGAAAATCTTCATCCGAGCTTTCCAATAGGTGTAGTTAGACCCATTGAAAAGTGGAGGTCGGTTGGTAGATTGCCCCTCAGCTAGAGAAGTACCGACGTGGGTTGCCATAGATCTTTGGCTCTTTGATTGTTAGATCAAAGAAGGGCTAGAGCACCGGGCTCTGATACCACTTGTTGCCCAGCTATGCAATCCAAGAGGGGGGGTGAATTGGGTTTTAAAAATTTTAGGCTTAACTAATTACTTGTAAAAATTATATATCAAAAACTTGATGAATGAAGAGAGAGACTTTGGTTTGAGATTAATTACTTAAAACAAGAATGCAAGGATATAATGGAGAATTAAAGAGAACCAATAAAGCATGCCACAAACACAATGATTTATAGTGGTTCGGTGCCAACCTTGCACCTACATCCACTCCCCAAGCTCCTACTTGGGAATTCCAATCCACTATACTTTGTATTCAACCCGAATACAACCGACGGAAACTCCGACACTAGCTATCCCAAGCTAGTCCACTTGTTTCCCGGGTACAAGCCGACCCAATACACTCCGATTTCAGGTTCGGATCAACCTTTCCTTGTTTTGAAAACCCTCCAAAACAAAAATAATTGCTCACAAGATAAAATCAGTTTAGAGCACAAATAAGTACAAGAATATCTCCTTAAGTGAGCGAATATAACAATAAATACGCTTTACTCAAATGAAGAAGCCCTTCTTGGATTTCCTCAAAGTGGATGAGAGATGAAGTAAATGCTTGAGGAGTTGGTGAGCTTGATTGAAGGCTTCTTGAAGGCTGTAAATGAGCTCTTGAATGAGGTTGAGAAGTTGGCTTGAGAAAACTCTCTCTTGAATGCACTTGAATGCCCTCTTGAATGCTCTTGATTTTCTCTTTTCAAATCACTTGAATGCCTCTTGGATATTTGGATCTCTCTACTTTTTGTTTTCCACCTTTTGAAACCTTTATAGCCTTAAGAGACAAGGGAAAACAAACTAGGCAGAAAAAGAGCCGTTAGAGCACAAAAAGCAGCATTAAAAAGCAACCAAATCTGGCCAAAAACTAGCCGTTACAGGCAAATCCCGACATATGAGTCGACTCATGAGTCGACTCATGCCTCAGGGGTCGACTCATGAGTCGACCTCTGTTGCAAAGTCCAGAGATTGGGTTTCTGGATTTTCTTGGCCCAAAACAGCAGAGGTCGACTCATGAGTCGACTCATGCCTTGTGGGTCGACTCATGAGTCGACTCACAGGTCGTGCCAAGCCAGAAAACCAGCGTGCCATGGCTAATCTTTGCGTGCCAATCAGCTCATAGTTTCATGAGTTGACTCATGAGTCGACTCATGAACTTCAAACCTTCATAACTCCAAAAATATAAGTCCAAAAACCATGAAACTTTCACCAATAGATTACATATCATTTGTTCTACACGATGATGTTATCAAATCAGAGTTTTGATGAAATTATGATTTTGTCCCTGTAGAGCATAAGGTCTTTTTCACATAAAAAATATTTGTATCCCTTCCAACTGTTTTGTAGTCATCAAAATCAATCTAGGAGCAACAGGGTTCATATACAGTACTAGGATTTTGGGGAGCTGGAGCTGATGAACTTCTAGAACCGCTAGAGGAGAAAGTATTGGAGGACATTTTGAATCAAATAAAAATTCCAAAAAAATTAGAAAAAATAGAAAACAAGGTGCTCACGGAGAAACTGAACGGGTAGAATGCAGAGGAGGAAAAACAGAAGAACAACAAGAAAAAGAAGGGTTCCGAAACTAACCTAGGTTGGTCTGAGAGGTGCAGGAGGGCAATGAAGATGATGGAGGTCGACCTGAAGGGCGCTTAAGATCGAGAGGGACGTCGAAGGAGGATGAAGCTCTCGAGGAAGAAGAGGAGACCGAAGAAAAATCTCAAGCAAGGTGAAATCCCTGAAGGAGGGGGATGGATTTAAATAGACCTCAGGGTCCGATGCAATAATGATTGCAGATCTCCTTTGGCCGACCTACAACCGCCGCGTGTCCCACTCATCGTGGAAGATGGCTGATGACTGACAGAATCATTATTGCACTGTACCTGGGGTGAAGCTCCAGTAAAAATTTTGAAAAAATCTTTTCAGATCACCTCGATTTGAAAAGACTCCAGCACTGACGTGCCAAACACTAAAATATCTAGAAACAATCGAGTACGAAAATCAAGGGGAGCAACTTCGGCTGTAAAAATTTCTCTGTACTTCCTTCATTCGAAACCCGAACTCAGAAGTAGGAGGACTAGTGTTGGGTATAAAATAACCCCAGTCGAAGTTTGCAAGAGGCCAACCCTCCCAGGACTCTTCCAACTTCCGACCTTGTGCGGCGTCTTTCTGAACTCCCCCGACCGTCCGAGCTTCCACAGTACCATCCGAACTCCTCCAGCAGTCGACCTTCCATAGTGTCCTCTAGACTCCCCCAGCGGATGAACTTCCACAATGCCTTCTGAATTTCACTATCGATCGACCTTTTGTTGGATTCCTCATGCAATCGGACCTCTCCAGCAGACAGTCTTCAGACAAGCTTCTACATCAGACCAATTCTAGACGGACTTCTCTAGCAATCAGACTCCAGCCGGATTTCTCCAACAGAAAGTTTCTGTCTGGGCTTCTACAGCAAATGACTTCCGTCTGTAGCATCAATGCCTAAGGCACCCAACAACAGTTAACCCATCAGCAACCTCAGAAACATCCAAGCTTCTCTTAGATTGCTGAGACAGAGAGATATTCTACTCCACTAGACATCCCAACCGAGCTTCAGCCGTCCGACCTGAACTCTCCGACAAGTCACGACAACGGACACCACTACTCTCCGTAACAAACTCCACGTGGCCCCAAACGGCCCACTACCAGGCAGTTACAGACGTCGCTGTCAATCGGTTATGCTCTCTCATCTATAAAAGAGATCCCCCAGATACGTTCTCCTGGGGGCTGGAAGCATTATCTTTAAACTCTGCTAAAATCTCATTCGAGTGCTTCATTTCTGTTGAAGTAGGGTACTGACTTGAATGTCGGATGATCTTGCCGGAGCACCCCCAACTCCGATTTAGACTTTTCTTGCAGGTCCCAACGGCGGCCATGATCCCCTCGACTCCAGCTTCTCCGACATCGATAGAATTCTGCACCAACATAAACAAAGATCAATTCCTTCTTACTTTATCTGACTTGTGCGCGTGACTCCATAGGTTCAAATACTAAGTCAGTAGCACAAAAATCTATTCCTACACTAATCGAGATACCATCTAGTAATGATTTCCAACATCCAGATAGGTCAAATTATTGCAAAGAAATATTTCAAAATTCATACACATGGTTGATACATAATTCATCCTTTTGACCCTAAATGCTCTAGGATGGTCTCAAGTTAACTGTCAATCAAGATTGCTTTATCTATATTGTATTTCAACCTTTCAAATCTATCTCATAGATTACTCTAATCAAGATTTTATAAAATCAAAATATAGTGATACATCAACTCTAATAATTCAGAGGGGTCAATCTCATCTTGATCCATATACAGACTTTGTAAGTACTTGACTGTACCCAGTAGCCTTCTGTCACTGCATTAGAAATTCAGATAGTCCGGCATCAAAGCACAGTGAGTTACTTACAAGTCACTATGGTGATCTCAGATCTGAAGGACACTTATACCCATATGTTTCACGAGCAGCTTTTGACAACAGAATGCTCAGCAGGTGAGTCACTTATTCAGTAATGATGTACTCCTACATCTCACCTATACGTCATACCAGTGTCACTACACTCCTTGGTTAAAAGGATAACCAATCCATATGGCACACAATAATCTTCACTCAATAAGCATCATCATCTTGTAATGATGTATTATTTGGTCGCAAATATATTTCAGAACTATATGATAAATCCTCTCTTTATCATACACTAGCATAGTTCTAAGGACTTCATCACAGTACAAGAGTTCAAGAAAGATATTATTTTGAGATGAAAAATATCAAAATAATTTTTATTTAATAATTAATAATTCATATATAAAGAAAAATTCAATCATCACACGATTAATTTTAGGACATAATTTTTAATAGGAGGTTAAGAGAAGGTGACATGATCCTTCGAGTCAGCAATAGAGCAAAAGTTGCTATAGAAATCGTTGGCACTTATCCTCTTCAATTACCATCAAAATTTAGATTAGATTTAAAAGACTATTATTTTATTTTTGTATCTAGTTAGAATTTGATTTTCATATCTGTACTAGCACAGGATTGTTTTGAATTTAATTTTAATAAAAAAATTTATTTTATTTATTTACTAAATAAATTGATTACACATGGTCTTTTAATTGACAATCTATATCACTTGCATATTGATGTGAATGTGAATTTGAATAAGCAAATAGTGAGGTCGTAGGTCAAAAGAGATCCAGAGATGAAATTAACCAGAAGTACTTATGGCATCATAGATTAGGTCATATTGGAGAGAATAGGATAAACAAACTAAAAAAGGATGGGATCTTTGGCTCTCTTGATCTTGAGTCATACCCAGCTTGTGAATCTTGCCTTCAAAAAAAAATATCCAAGTTATCCTTTATAGGACATGGAGAAAGGGCCACCGAGTTACTTGTCCTGGTACACACTGATGTGTGTGGGCCATTTGATATGCAGGTCAGGGATGCTTATAGCTACATCATCTTTATCGATGATTTATCTCAGTATGGATATGTGTATCTGATAAAATATAAGTCTGAAGGCTTCGAAAAGTTTAAAAAATTTAGAAATGAAGTAGAAAAATAAACAAACAAATCCATTAAGATTTTTTGATCTAATCAAGAAGGTGAATATCTTAGTTAAAAATTTTTGAGATATCTTAAAGATAATGGCATAGTCTCTCAATGAACTTTTTTCAGAAACTTTAGCTTAATGGGGTATCCAAAAAGAGAAATAGGATCCTATTTGATAAGGTCAGGTCCATGATGAGCTTCACTGATTTATTCTTATATCTTTGGGGATATGCCTTATTAACTGTAATTCATCTATTGAATAGGGTTCTATCAAAATCTATTTCTACCACACCATATGAGATATGGTATGGTAAGAAGTCGAGTCTGGATTATCTTAAGACTTGAGGATGTCTGACCTATGTCAAGAGATAAATAGCTAATAAATTAGAGAATAGATCTATAATAGCTTATTTTATAGGATAATCAAAAGAATCAATGAGATACTACCATATTCTTAAAAAAATAGTTTATCCAGGATGATGGCAGTGGGAGGTTAGTTGAGCTTGAAGAGAAGGTCTCTGAAGTGCAAAAAGCTATGGATCCTCAGAAACTCATTATTCATGAGCCAGTAGTTGATGTTCCTCTACCACCTCATAGATCTAGTAGAATCTCTCAACCTCTTGAACGGTACATGAGTATGCTTACAGAGAAAGTAAAGAAAATATTCCTCATGGGAGATAAGGATCATCGTGATGATCATAATACCTTTGACAAGGCGATGTCTGACATCGATTCTGAGAAATAATTAGATGCAATGAAGTCAGAGATTGACTTGATTTATTCGAACCAAGTATGGATCTTAGTGAATCCACCTGAGGGTATAATATCCATTAGGTGTAAATATATCTACAAAAAAAGAAGGTAGAGACCTATAAAGCTAGGCTCATGGCAAAAAGTTATAGTCAACGTGAGGGCATTGACTATCAGAAATCCTTCTCATCCGTAGCCATGTTAAAATCTATCCACACTCTACTTGCTATTATAGGTTATTATGATTATGAAATCTGACAAATGGATGTGAAAAGTGCTTTCTTGAATGGATATTTTAAGAATTATCTATATGGAGCAACCTTTAGGTTTTACATCTGGTGATGGTGATCACAGAGTCTGCAAGCTACAAAAGATCCATATACGAATTAAAGCAAGTATCTCAGAGTTGGAATATTCATTTTGATGATGCGATCAAATCATTTGATTTCATCAAGAATGAAGAGGAACCTTGTGTATACAAAAGAGTCAGTGGGAGTGCAATAACATTCCTTGCATTGTATGTGGATGATATTCTCCTCATTGAAAATGATATTCCTATACTAAATATGGTCAAAAGATGATTGTCCAAGAAATTCTCCATGAAAGACCTAGGAGAAGCATCCTATTTTTGGAATTTTATGATTTCGTCATGCAAAATTTTGAAATTAGTATGTAGTAAAAATTTTAAAAATTTAGATTAAATCTGATTTAATCTAAGCATGCATAAGATCAAATATTAAAACCATACAACAAGATCTACTTATGTGAGATAGGATTTAGATACAAAAATCAAATAAAAAAAATAAAGAGAGAAGATCTAATCTTCATACTTTGGCACGGGTCAATCTACACCACGAACTGATGATCGTAGATGTCTTTCAAAGGTCCCTTGAAGCCGCACAAACATCTGGCTTCTACAGATATCCATGTGAGACTTCGATCTGATAAGAAGCTTCTTGATCTCATCGGGATGCTAGCTCTCTTGTAGAGATTATATCTCGATGGTTGAATAATCTTTTTTCTCTCAAGACACTCTTAGAGAAGAAGAAGAAAATAGGAGGATGATGATCTTTAAGCTAGAGATCATGAGGAGAACCCTTTCTTCTCTTTTTTTTTCTAAAACCCATATACCAAATCTCTATGCTAGAGATGTAAAAATTTTTGTCCAAATTTTGGACAAAGAGGAGAGAAAAACTCCTGTCCAAACTAGGACAAAAGAGAGAAAGAAGAGGCCCTAACAACCAACGTTTGGTTGTTTGTAAGAAAGAAGAGATAAGGGCTAACTTACCTCATGCCATGGACCTACATGCCATGCCCCCTCTCCCTTGAATCTTTTCCATGCACACACCTCTCATTTTTGGCATCAAAACTTGATCATATCTGGTTGATTACATGCCTCTTAAGTCCCCATGTTTAAATAGAGAGAGTTTTTGATTTTGGGTAGGAGATAAGAGTCCAAACTCCCTTGGACTCTAGAATTATTGTGCCTCCCACTCTTTTGTGCCCATGTTATCTCATGGAAAAAGGGGTTAACATGAATTCCTTTCATGCACAAAACCTCATGCCCATGGAGAGGTAGAGTAATAACTACTTAGGACTCCTCTTTAGGTGGCTGATTTAAATCCAAAAAAATTCTAACCAATTTTAATCATATTAAAAATTGATTAGATCCAAATAGATTGAAATCTTAATCTAATTAGGAGTCCAAACTATTTAGATTATCGATATCATTAATCCCCGACTCAATGTACCAACGACTAGGAATGTTTTAGGTTAAGGCTACCAAGGAATTAAGTCTCACTGGTGTGATCTCATCACGGCCCTAAAACTATTGCCTATACCTATGGAATTTATTATAATCTTAAAATAAATAAGATGTAGCATATAATGAATCAAACATATCTTATTTTATTAATAATAAATGTCAATTACATGAGATTGGAAGATAAATTACAATAAACACCCTATTGCATCTCATATGCAATTGACTTGTAGGACATTATTTTTTCAATCTCCCACTTGCACTTAAATCCAATCGCCCCTATACTTGATACCCATACTATCAAGATGACGGTCAAACTGCTACATTGACAAGGCCTTAGTGAATGGATCTGCTATATTATTCTTGGTGTCAACTCACTCCACAATCACATCACAACTTTCGACTATCTTTTGAATGAGGTGGAACCATCTTAGGATGTACTTGGATTTATGGTGAGATCTTGATTCTTTAGCTTGAGCAACTGTTCCAATATTATTGCAATAAAGGGGTATTGGTTGTTCAATCTTTGAAACCACACCTAACTCTATGATGAATTTCTTCATCTAGATGGCTTCCTTAGCAGCCCCACTTGCAGCAATATACTCAGCCTCAGTGACTGAGTCAGCAACCATTTGCTGTTTGAAACTTTTTCAACTTACTGCACCACCATACAGAGTGAACACATATCCAAATATAGATTTGCTATCATCCATATCAGATTGGAAACTAGAATCGGTATAATCTTTTAGTTTTAAATCAGATCCAGCATATATTAGAAAAATATCTCTAGTCCTTCTCAAGTACTTGAGTATGTTTTTCACAGTTTTTCAGTGATTTTCTTTAGGATCAGCCTGAAATCTGCTTACAATGCCCAAGGCATAAGCCACATTAGGTCTAGTACATAACATAGCATATATTATCGATCCTACAATCGAAGCATAAAAAATAGAATTTATTCTATTTCTCTCTTTAGGTGTCTTAGAAGACATCTTCTTAGAGAGTTATATGCCATGACCTATAGGCAAGTAACCTCTTTTACTTTCCTCCATGTTGAACCTCTTCAACACTAGGTCAATGTACCTAGACTGGGACAAATCAAGCATCTTTTTTAATCTATCCTTATAGATCTTTATTCAAGTATATAGGATGCCTCATCCAAGTCTTTCATAAAAATTTTTTACGATAGTCAAGTCTTGACCAATTGCAATATCGGGATATCATTCTCAATGAGCAGTATGTCATCCACATACAAGATCAAGAATATAATAGTACTCTCACTATTTTTTTTGTATACACAAGGTTCATCTATATTTTTGATAAAGCTAAACGATTTGACTGTCTCATCAGAATAGATGTTCCAGCTCCTCGATGCTTGCTTTAATCCATAAATGGATCTATTGAGCTTGCATACATAATTTGTTCTCCCACATGAGACAAATCCCTCTAGCTAAGTAAAATAGACTTCTTCCTCAAGGTTTTCATTGAGGAAGGCAGTCTTGACGTCCATCTGTTAGATCTCATGGTCATGGTACGCTACTCTAGCAAGCATTATCCGAATAGACTTGAGCATGGCTACCCGTGAAAAGATTTCTTCATAATCAACACCTTGTTTTGACTTGAAACCTTTTGCCACAAGCTTGACTATATAGGTCTCTACCTGGCCATCTACTCTAATTATCTTTTTGAAGATCTATTTGTAGCCTATTGGGGTCACACCCTCAGACACATCAACCAAAGTCCATACTTGGTTGACATACATGGAGTCTATTTCGGATTTCATGGTATTAAGCTACTGTCAGAGTCACTACTCATGACAGTTTTCGAATAGGTCATGGGATCATCATTCTCAATGATGTGGGTTATATTGTCATTCTCAATAATAAACCCATACTTGAGTTATATATTACGCACTCTACTCGATATTTAGAGAGAAGATGTGTGTAGCAGTTGTGCCTCAACAATGGGCATATCTGGTTGCGAACCATTTGGTGAGTCTGGGATAGATTGTAGGTTATGAACTTCCTCAAGTTCAACAGACCTTCCACTACTTTTTACTTGGACAAACTCTTTCTCCAAAAAAATAGCATGCCTACCAACAAACACCTTTTGTTGAGTAGGGTTATAGAACTAGTATCATATACTCTCCTTTGGATAACCTACAAACTTGTATTTTTCTGATCTAGCATCCAGCTTATGTCCATCAATATTTTTCACATAAGCTGGATAATCCCAAATCTTAAGATGCTTAAGATTGGGTTT
Source organism: Elaeis guineensis (assembly GCF_000442705.2). Taxonomy (NCBI): domain Eukaryota; kingdom Viridiplantae; phylum Streptophyta; class Magnoliopsida; order Arecales; family Arecaceae; genus Elaeis; species Elaeis guineensis. Next base: position 62,401,507 of record NC_025998.2, read on the forward strand.
TTTTGCTTTCCATATTTCATATGGAGTGCTAAAAATAAACTTCGAAGGCACTTTATTTAAGATATACGCTATAGCCTCGAGGGCATATCCCCAAAAAGATATCGGAAGATCCGTGAAACACATCACGGATCATACCATATCTAATAAGGTACGATTCCTCCTCTCTACAATTTTATTTAATTGTAGATTATAAAGAGGTGTCCATTGAGAGAGTATTCTATTTTGTTTCAAATAATCGAAGAACTCACTGGATAAGTATTCTCCTCCTTGATCTGATCGAAGAATTTTAAAACTTTTACCAATTTATTTTTCAACCATTCTTTGATACTCTTTAAATTTGTCAAAAGCTTCGGATTTATATTTCATCAAATATACATATCTAAACTTAGACCTATCATCAGTAAACATGATGAAGTAAGAGTATCCACCTCTGGCTTGAGTCGACATTGGACCATATACATCAGTATGTACTAGATCCAAAATGTCACTTGCCTGATCTCTATGTCTAGTAAATAGAGTCTTGATCATTTTTTTCATGAGATAAGATTCACAAGTTGCATATGATTCATAATCATAAGGATCAAAAAAATTATCTTTGTATAACTTGTTAATCCTTGACTCATTTATATGGCCAAGTTGGTAGTGCCAGAGGTATGTGATGTTTGCATCCTCTCTCTTTTTTTTCTTCATATTATCAATATGAAATATATTATCATTAAGTGAAAGAAATATAAGACCATTATCAATAAAAGTACTTCCATAATATTCATTAGAAAAATAAATAAAACAACCATTGTTCTTTATAATTATTTCAAAACCTTATTCCAATAACAATGGTATAGAGATAATATTTCTAACAATATCTGAAATATAATAACATGTCTTCAATTTCAAAACTTTGTCCGAAGACAACTTTAAAATCTTGATTCTTACAGCTTCGGTCTAAATGGACTCTCCACTAGCACCGAACAGCTCGAAGTCACCTTTATTTAGATTTCTTATTTTCTGTAGACCCTGCAATAATTTATAAAGGTATGAACTACAGGCGGTATCTAATACCCAAGAATCTGAAAATAAAGTACTTAATGATAAATTAGTTTGTATCATATATAAATCTTTAGCAACATTTGCTGATTTTACAGTTGCTAGGTACTCCTTGTAATTTCTCTTTCAGTGATCCTCCTTGCCACATTGATAACAAGTATCTTTGGTGGAGACCTTCTTCACCTTCTTCTTGAAGATGCTAGCCTTAGGGTTCATCTTTTTCATAGAACCCTTCTTTACTTTCTTCTTGCTGATCTTATCAATATGAAGGACTTGAGCCTTTTCACCCTTGAAATGGCTCTTTACTATTTTCAGCATGTTCAGTAGTTCAGACAAGCTAATGTTCAGTTTGTTCATATAATAATTAATAACAAACTTAGAAAAAAGAGTCAGAGAGAGACTGCAAGATCAAATCCTGGCTCAGTTCACCATCTATGGCAAAACCCAGTTATTCCAGTTGAGTGATCAAATCAATCATCTTTAGGACATGTGTTTGCATAGAAGAATCTTCAGTCATATGGGCACGGAACAACTACTTCGATATCTCATATCGAGTAATTCGACTTTGTTCCCCATATAGCTCCTTAAGATTAAGGAGAATAGAGAGAACATCTATATCCTCATACTGCCTTTGAAGCTCGTTGCTCATGGAGGCAAGAATGATACATTTGACAGTTACACTGTCATCTTTCCACATCTTATATGTAGCCCTATTCTCTTTGAAAGCATCTTCTCCAAGAGAATCTAGAGCAGATGTATCCAAAATGTAGGAGACTTTCTCCTGAGTGAGAATAATTCTTAAGTTTCTTAACCAGTCGACATAGTTAGGTCCAGTCAACTTGTTTGCATCTAGGATACCTCTAAATGAAAGTGAGGATGCCATGTGTGTAGTTAATCTACAACAATATGAACATAATATAAGTGGATAACTCATGATGACATGCAGAACTAGACTAGGACTTTATCTAATTATGTCTCCCACTTTTTTATCGAACTTCATAGCCCTCAAAAATGAAAATTGAGAAACATTCTAATATTTCTTAGTGGGGTTGAGATTTTTATTCCTCATAAACACCTTGTGGATAGCATAATAAGCATTCATGAGTTCAAGAGTAGGTAACTTTTTACCAATTGTACCTTTACAATTCTCAACATCTTTCATTTTAATCTCTAGATCATATATAGTCTTGTAGATAGCACAACAAACTATAATATTCTAGTTAAGTTGACCCTTCAATCCTATATCGTCATACTTAAATAATGCTACTCTTGTGGATAGCACAATAAAGCAATACTATTCTAATATGCCATAAGCATCAATATGCACTTGATCAACATCATGTCAATTTCTATAGTAAGCCTTGTGGATAGCACAACAAGCTTACTAAAATTTTGACATACTCTATCAACCAAGATTGAAGGAAGGCCCTTATAATGTCTGTATCACTAATCAATCTAAGTCCAAAAATTAACAATATCAAATTGGCCAGATAAGTAGGTGGGAGGCTCCCTATAGCTTTTCTAGACACCAACAGAGTTGGTCAGGCCAGCATATGGATCTAATTAGAAAACCACCTATTACACTTTTCTCGATACCAACTAATCTTAAGAATTTGACTTTTGATTAAAAAGTAAATCCTGATATTACAACTTAATATAATTTGATGAGGGACTTTAAACTGGTCTCGGCACATCCTAACTATAACCACATAAAATGTATACTATGAATTATGCAACTTGACATACTACTACTATTCTAAATAGCAATCATATGACATGCTAAAATCATATAAGGATGCAATGGATATCAAAACATATGTCAAGCATATCAAAGAAAAATAGCAAACTCTAATCACATTAGGCATGCTTTACACCCTTAACAATGCATCAATTTGAGCATCATACAACCATGATAATACAAATTTTAAAATTATCATAAATTAATAATTTAATAACTAAAATTAAATATCATGGCATATATAAAGTCAAAAATAATTTTTGAGTTTAAAGGATTGATGCTATAAATCAATGCAAAATTTTTTAGCATGATATGCACAAGAACGATTCTATGCACAACTATTACACTTGTTTGATCGAATCAGACATAGGTGGCTGTGATACCACTATTAGATTCTAACCATATAGTAAAAAATAATTTTAAAAAAAATTAAAATAAGTAAATCAATAGCTTTATCAAATAAAACTATCGAGCCGAACCCAAAATCCTAGAATCACTTTGCCGATCATGATCAAAGCAAATTCAAGCATGCAAAGAGATAAAAAATTATACTTTAACTAATATGAAAAAGTGGCATGTTGGTATTTTTTATAAGACCCCAAGGTAGAAGTCTTCCAACAGTGATCCACACGAAAGTTGGCCAAAGTCCCAGCCGATGTGCTGCCGCAGCCTTATCTTCTCAAGAATACTGCCAGCTTCAAACTTATGTCACGATCGCACCAAAGCCCAGTTGCTTTTGATCTCACTACCAGAATGACACCAAGAAGATATTCTTAAGATGTCATGCAATCTTTGATGTAATTTTTGGCTCTAATATATGAAAATATCAAATCCTAGGGCACTCAAGCAACACTTGCTGAAAATCTCACCACCCTTGTAGCAACTTTTACCGCTCAAAATTTCCTCTTCTTTTCCTCAAAATTTTTTCAATTTTTTTTTATATTTACCACATCCCTCTTCTTAGTTTCACTGAAAAATTACCATAATAAGATATGTGGGGCATCTCCTATAAATAGGAGACCAGGGGACGTCACATGGGATGAAGGGGCACCAACCTTTGGCGCTCCAACTTCCCATGCACCAAATAAATTTACCAAATGAATTTTTTGTGATCCAATTACTAAGAGCAGAAGGAATCTTAGCCTTTTATGTGCCATAAAAAATTTAATAAATTTTAGTGACAAATCATAGGATTTTTTATTGGGAATTTAAGGCAATGCATGTTAGTTAAGAGCCTTCTTTAAGAAGGACTCTTTACTTCACATGCCAAAATAAAGGGGAGCGACATTTATTTTTATGTTGTGGCTTTTGGTGGGCATAGAGGATTCCTTCTCCACTTGAAACTGGCTCAAGTTGGATAAAGATCCAATCCAAATTGATCCAATCCTATTAGGTCAAAGCCAACTGGTCTAGGTTAGCTCAAACACTTTGATCTAAACTAATTTGAGAACTTGGATTAATATATTGTGCTAGCATATCAAATTAACTCATAAAATTTATATTAAACTCTAATTAAATCAGATCAAGATCAAATTCTAAAGTGTGTGATCCGTTGGATTTTAAATTTAGCCAGTAGTGGATCCAGACTTTCGACGTAATCCTAATCCGATGAGATTAGGTCACCCGAAGAGTTCCGATCAACTTAGACTCTTCCAAATTGCTTCTAGAATCAAATTCTTTCAATTCTGATACACTCACAAATCAAGATTGACATCCATGACTACCTAAAAGATTTAAAATTTTGATAAAAAATTATCAAAATATCCTTCAGTGGTAAGTTTTCGTGTAATTCAATCCTTCAGTCAAACAACATCTTAGATGAGCTGTGGGTATGAAAATATGTCAAACTCGATCACTTATCATTATGTATCTTAATCAGAAGGTGATGATTTAGTTGATAATACATTAAAAAATTTTTTAATTATCATCCTACTTTGACCAAAGACTTTCGAATCAATGACCTATGAGATCACATAGGATGTTCGCTCTCCTTATTAGGAGTGACTGATCCTTTATTGATCACTCACAACCTCCATGCATTCTTCACCATATCTAGAACACCCTACACAAGAATCAGAGAATCAAGTTAGGTAGTGAACCAAAATATAGATCCAAGTACACAAGATATCATGATAACCTCAGGTCTAAGGATCACATACATAACTCCCACTAGAGAATTATCAGTTGACATATAAATAAGACTCCATCTAATATTCTCTCATAGGTCAATTCAGTGAACTCATTCTCTAATGAGTACCCATATCCTTGTATTAGTGTCTCTAAACAAGTGGTTGTGAGATCAACCATCCTTATTTCTGAGCATACATAGGACACGCTAGTCTTACCGGTATCATTGATCTCCGACAATGTATCAATGACTAAAAATATTTTAGATTAGGGCTACCAAGGAATTAGGTCTCACTTATGTGATCTCATCACGGCCCTAAAACTATTGTCCAGATCTATGAAATTTATTATAATATTAAAATAAATAAGATACAGTATATAATAAATTAAAAATATCTTATTTTATTAATAATAAATATCAATTACATGAGATTAGAAAATAAATTATAATAAACATCCTATCGCATCCTGTATGCGATTGCCTTGTGGGGCATTATTCTTTCAAGTAGCACCTAGTAGAATAAAAGGTGATGAAGCTCTAGGTATAGTTAACGTATGATATAATCCCTCTATCATAAGTCCTAACCAGATGACAGGTCATTGATAAATCATCAAACCTCATCATCGGTCATATGATAGATTCAATTAGCTCGAGTCCATATATGATTCTCATGAAAATTTTTTTTCATTAATCACACAGCTATGGCCATAGACATAAGGACTTAGCTTCTTAAATCTGATAAGACTACTTTTTTTTGCTAGGATCGATAGATTCCATCTAGGTGTACACCCTACTCCTACAGTGGACCATGAAAGAAGAGTACCTTATGAGCCAATCACAAGTATTGCGATGGGACTTTTCTTTGTAATTTTTTAACTCATGTAATGATATTTATTATTTGATAATAAAATAAGATATTGATTCATCATTTTAGCTGCATCTTATTATGATTAAGATTATGATGAATCCTAAAGATTAGGGCAATTGCTTTAGGAGACATGAATGGGTCATGCTAGTGGGATCTTAAATTCTAAAATCTTAATCTTAAACATTCTTCATTGTAGGAGCATTGAGTCGGGGATCAATATTTCGGATATACTGGCACATCCTATGTATGCTCGATGGAAAAGGCGACAGATCTCACTAGCCACCTGTGTATTGAACACTAATATAAGGATATGGGTGTTCATTTAGAAAATGAGTTTACTAAATTGACTCAATGATAAAAACTTAATTTAAGTCATTTAAAGCAGAAAATCATATTTAATTTATTTTATTTATTAAGAATTTGATGCTTCTTTTTATGTTTTATAGGAAAGATGATCGCCGATACAAAGAGTCCAATTCATAGATCAAAAAGACTCAAGTTTGAAAAAAATTGGACTTAAAATAAAATTAAAATAAAAGAAAGACGCATCCGGTATTATAGAAAATGAAGATACTATGCAAGAAATCCAAAAGGATATAAATGTCACTGTAAAGAAACAAAAGTTTCTTTTTGGTATGTGAAAAGATTGGTTCACGTTAAATTTCCCTGGGCGCGCGTGAATGTGGGCAGCATGAGCTCGTGGGCGCGCGTGAACACGCGGGACGCGGCGTGGACATGCGGGGCAGGACACGGCGTGGATGCGGGGACGGGCGCTGACGCGGGCACGGGTGCAGCATTGCGCGGGTGTGGGCACATGACAGACGAGTTCAAAATAAGGAAAAAAATAATATTTAGAAATGTTTTGAAAGATTTGTATTTTTTTTAGTCCCACATCGGAAAATTATGTAAAACTCCTCCCTCCTAACATCTATAAAAAGACTTTTGTACTCTCATTGGAGGGGGAGCCCAGAAATTCTTCTAGAGCCTTGCATAGAGGAATAGAAAGGGACTACTTCATGAGCAGCTAGGCTAGCAGTCTCGGGAGTGGAGAAGAAATTTTGTAACGACACAGAGATGGTTTATTGTTCTAAACTTTCCTGTATTTCTTTATATGCAATAAAGATTATGCTTTTTATTTAAATTATCATGAGTTCTTTATTTGCTCCCTTTCATATGCTTTTATTTATGCTTTCTTGTTAGATTAATATTAAAAACAACTTTTACTTTTCGGAGACGCACCATGATCTACGGATACGGGGCGTGCCGAGAAAAGAAGAGTTGTTTTCCTAGTACTTTCTGGAGACGCACCGTGATCTACGGGTACGGAGCGTGTCGAGGAAAGACAGATATTTTTTCTAAGATTAATCACATCTATTTAGTTAAAAAAGAGATACAACTCTACTAGTGCAAATTAATTCAAAACTCCCGAGCTCTTTATTTTTTAATTACCTCAATTTTAAGATAATTTATTTTTTAAATCAAAAACAACGCTTCTTTCTTTTACCTTGCAATCTCAACTTAGCCCAAGGTCCTTGAGGATACGATCTCGACTCATCCTACTTACGTAGTGAGTAGAGTTATTTTTGGTGCTATCAACGACTACGCATCAAATTTTGGCGCCATTGCCGGGGATCTTGGCACGGTTGAATAAAAAAAAAAATTTTAAAAAAAAATTTAAAAAAAAAAAAATACTTTTCAATTTTTATTTCTCATTTTAAAATTTTTTTTCAGTGCTTTCTAGCTAGATAATCTTATTTGCATAATTACAAAATTACCTTGCATAACTAATTTACTACTTAGGAATTTTGCTGCTTAGAATAATTTGCTACTTTTTATAGCCCAGTGATTTATTGCTTTTTAGACTTAATCACTTAAATTTATTTTCTTGCAAAACTAAAAAAAAAGAAAAAATTTAAAAAAATATATAAAAAGATAAAATTATAAAAAAAAAAAAGCCACTGACATTTCATAACACTTAACTAAAACAGCGTAACCTCAAATATAAAAATTTCTAACTTGATTGGACACCTTGTTTCTTTGCATTGCATCTCCATAATTAATCTTAAGGGCAATAACCCATTAACCAGATAAGGTGGGGATTTGATCACCCTTCCTTGGCCCACAAATCACTCCCTTGCATTTGCATAACCTAGACCTTAATTTAAAATCAACTAGATGTCAGCCCTAGGAATTTCGAGCTCAATAGGATAAGAAAGCTCTAGAGTTGAACCGAGTGCGGATTGGTTAATTGCTCGGTGTCTAAGGCAAGTGGTTAAAGAAAGTGGTTTTCAATTGGTTCCGTTGACTGACCTGGCCAACTTAGTTGGTGTCTAAGGAAAGCAATGAGCAGGAAACCTCCCACATCTTACGCTTACCTGGCCGAGTCAGTTAGTCAGTCTTGAGCTTGGAGTGCTCAAAGGCGGTCTTGAAAGTTAGGAGCTGTCTAGATCTAAGTTAACCTTAGGATAGAGAGTCTATGATTGTTTAAGTTGATTGCAATTAACATCTAAACATTAACTAATTTCTCTCTTTTCATAGATTTAAGATTCTTAGGTTCTTCTCTTTAGATTTTTTTCATTCTTTTCTCACTTTATTAATATATATTATAAAAAAAAAAAATTTTGTGTTTGCTCTACAGTATAATTGTAAGGTGTATGCTTGGCCGTAGATCGTTACAACCAGAAATCCAACCTTTTGATCTAGAAATAGAAAGAACCTTTAAAGCCAACAGATGTAAAAATATGGACCGAAATCAGGAGAATGATCCACCCAAGCAATTGAAGGAGTACTTTACTCCTTCCACATATACCTACTCTCCTTGTATTCAAGTGCCCCCTGTGGAGGCCACTCAATATGAAATTAAGTCCAGTATAATCCAAATGTTACCTTCATTTTATGGACTTAGTAATGAGGACCCTTATAAACATCTTGAAGAATTTCTTGAAATATGCTCAACTGTCAAAATTCACAACTTCTCCGATGATGCTCTTAGGTTGAAATTATTCCCTTTTTCACTTAAGGACAAAGCCAAATACTAGCTACATACTTTGGATTCCATGACTATATCAACCTGGGACCAGCTGCAAGGAGAGTTTCTCAAGAAATATTTTTCCATAGGAAAAACTAATCAAATAAGGAAAGCCATAACTAGTTTTTCCCAATTAGATGGAGAAATATTTCATGAAACATGGGAGAGATTAAAAGATCTTATTAGAAAATATCCCCACCATGCTGTACCCAAGTGGCAGTTAATCTAATATTTTTATGATGGGCTCTTTGAAAGACATCGACAAATGGTCGATGCATCATGCGGTGGGACATTCATACTGAAAAGTGAGGATGAGGCATGGCAACTGTTTGAAATTTTAAGTGAAAATTCATTACATCATATGTCTGCCTCTATTAGAGATAAACACATGTTAAACCCAAAAAGAGGTGGAATATATGAAGTAGGAAATGCCATAGATATCCATCAAAAGGTAGATGAACTGTCCCAAAAATTAGATCATCTTCTAAATACTGGACAATCCCCGATTCTACCTAATCCAATCCAAGAAGTTTGTGCATTGTGTGCAAGTCCGAACCATTTTGTTAATGAATGCCAAGCCGCACCTCAATTTCCTGAGTTTGTGCATGAGCAGGTTCAGCAAGCTCAAGTCCAACAAGCTCGCAGATCAGGAAACGATCCATATTCGAACACTTATAACCCCGGCTGGAGAAACCATCCAAATTTTTTCTGGAGACCACAACCAGTGGTTGGTCCTGCCACACCTCGACCTCAATATCAGGATCCAACATATAGGCATGGATCATACCATCAATTTCAAAATGCTCCTCAACCATCTACTACTGGTCACAGCTCAGCTTTTGAGGAAAAGGTTCTGAAAGCACTAGAACGATTAGAAGTCAACACTCAGATCCTTAACTCCCACACACAATCCATTGCTAAGCTAGAGACCCAAATAGGTCAACTAGCAACTGCATTCAGTAGGAGGGAAGAAGAAAAATTACCTAGCCAACCCGAGAGCAACCCAAGAGGGCAATTTGTGATTGAGAGTTATAATACCCCAAAAGCTTTTTCTGAACATGCCAAATCAATCATGACTCTGAGAAGTGGGAAGGTCATTGAACACACTAGTAAAACCAATGAGACCGACCCTAAACCTCTAACCGAATCCAAATTACCCAAGAACAAGGAGGACCTGAAAATAGAGAAGGAACCAACTGCACCGGAGACATCTTACTTGCCTAAAGCCCCATTTTCGGATGCCCTGAAAGCCCCTATTCCTGTAGATAAGAAGGGAGAAAAACTTGATGAGATGTTGGAATTGTTTAAGCAAGTCCAAATTAATCTTTCCCTTCTAGACGCAATCAAACAGGTCCCTGCTTATGCCAAATTTTTGAAGGATTTGTGCACCCAAAAACATAAATCTAGATCACAAATCCCAAAGAAAATACGTCTCACTGAACAGGCTAGTTCTGTCTTCCAGCATGCCACTCCTCCGAAGCTTAAGGACCCAGGAGCCCCCATCATTTCCTATGTTATAGGAGATTATCACATTGAAAAAGCTCTTCTGGATTTAGGGGCAAGCGTAAATCTTTTACCTAGTTCGGTGTATGAACTTTTTGGATTCGGAGAACTGAAACCCACATCAGTCACACTGCAGTTAGCCGACAGATCAATTAAGAAATCACGTGGAATGCTTGAGGATGTCTTGGTCAAGGTAGATGAGTTTTACTTTCCAGTTGATTTTCTGGTTCTCGATATAGAAATAAGTGGCAACCCCAGACAAATTCCCATTATCTTAGGACGACCCTTCCTAGCTACGGCAAATGCATGCATTAATTGTAGGACAGGAGTCATGGACGTATCGTTTGGGAATAAGAAACTAAGACTGAATGTGTTTGGTGCTTCCCAAGGACCATCAATGGATAGTTGCTTCGAAGTAGATACACTAGAAGATATTATAGAAGATGCAACACCCATAATTCTAGCACCAGACCCCTTAGATACTTGCTTGGCTCACTTTGGAGTGTATGACTTTAAGGGATATATGAAAGAAGTTAACATATTGTTGGATACACCACATGATAAAACCACTCCTCCATGGACAATCAAGTATGAGCCATTGCCCATCTTTTGTTGGTTTTATTGCACATGACGTCTGGCTGAAGACGTAAAACTTAGCACTTTTTGGGAGGCAACCCAAATTTCTTCTATCTTGTTTTAACTGATCATCATTTTTTTTAAAGAATAAAGGACCACTCTGTATGGAAGAGTCTATTAATAAACTTGACGTCTGGCTGAAGATATAAAACTTAGCGCTTGTTGGGAGGCAACCCAATGATTTTATATTTTTTTTACTTTACCGCAGCTGCAAGAATTTAGAACAAGAGCCTATTAATCAATGAAGCAATCTTCAACTTTCGAAGCAAAATTATCCCAGGTGCACTCTCTCCTTTTATTTTCTTTGCTCTCTTACTTCATTGAGGACAATGTAGATTAAGTTGGGGGGGAGAAAATTAATCAAATCCTCGAGTATGGTCAGAAATAATTAGTTTTGTGGATTCAAATTTTATTAGGCATCCTAATAAATGAATGATTAACGGTCAAGATAATTTTAGAGATACTGAGGAATAAATTATTAAGAAAACCCAATGAATGGTAGGGTTTAAACTAGATCAAATTTTAGGAGTGATTCTACAAACCCTCTTCTTACTGATCTCAATAAAGAATCTGCTTCATGAGAAATTGGGTGGAAAGATCGAGGTATGCAAAAAAAAAAAAAAAAAAAAAAATCTCCTTAAAAAAAAAAAAAACATTGGTTTCCTACTGAGTAACCGGGCCCTTTCGCCTAAGTAAGCGTTGTGGTTCGCGTAAAAAGGTAGGCAATGTTATATAATAAAAATAAAAATAAAAGTAATAATAATAATAATAATATATATATTAAGGAGACTAAATTGTAAGAAGATAATAAACCTCTTTCCCATTAAGTTAGAGGATTTAAAGAGTAAAGTGGGGAGTTGGTGAAAGAAAAGCTCCGAAATTTCTTTAGTTAATACTCAATCACTAATTGGGTCAAATTGATAATCCAATGAAATATCTCTTTAATGGTCTGACCAAGTATCATCTACCTTTTGGGATGCCTAACCTAATTTTTGATTCAAAACCGAGTCGGTACACAATGCTGATATATCTATTTTACTCGAGGACGAGTAAAATTCAAGTTGGAGGGTATGATAAACACTTAATTTAAGTCATTTAAAGCAGAAAATCATATTTAATTTATTTTATTTATTAAGAATTTGATGATTCTTTTTATGTTTTATAGGAAAGATGATCGCCGATACAAAGAGTCCGATTCATAGATCAAAAAGACTCAAGTTTGAAAAAATTTGGACTTAAAATAAAATTAAAATAAAAGAAAGACGCATCCGGTATTATAGAAAATGAAGATACTATGCAAAGAATCCAAAAGGATATAAATGTCATTGTAAAGAAACAAAAGTTTCTTTTTGGTATGTGAAAAGATTGGTTCACATTAAATTTCCCTGGGCGCGCGTGAATGTGGGCAGCATGAGCTCGTGGGCGCACGTGAACACGCGGGACGTGGCATGGACGTGCGGGGCGGGATGCGGCGTGGACGCGGGGATGGGCGCTGACGCGGGCACGGGTGCAGCATTGCAGGGTGTGGGCGCACGGCAGACGAGTTCAAAATAAGGAAAAAAATAATATTTAGAAATGTTTTGAAAGATTTATATTTTTTTTAGTCCCACATCGGAAAATCATGTAAAACTCCTCCCTCCTAACACCTATAAAAAGACTTTTGTACTCTCATTGGAGGGGGAGCCCAGAAATTCTTCTAGAGCCTTGCATAGAGGAATAGAAAGGGACTACTTCATGAGCAGCTAGGCTAGCAGTCTCGGGAGTGGAGAAGAAATTTTGTAATGACACAGAGATGGTTTATTGTTCTAAACTTTCCTGTATTTCTTTATATGCAATAAAGATTATGCTTTTTATTTAAATTATCATGAGTTCTTTATTTGCTCCCTTTCATATGCTTTTATTTATGCTTTCTTGTTAGATTAATATTAGGAACAACTTTTACTTTCCGGAGACACACCGTGATCTACGGATACAGGGCGTGCCGAGGAAAGAAGAGTTGTTTACCTAGTACTTTCTGGAGACGCACCGTGATCTACGGGTACGGAGCGTGCCGAGGAAAGACAGGTATTTTTTCTAAGATTAATCACATCTATTTAGTTAAAAAAGAGATACAACTCTGCTAGTGCAAATTAATTCAAAACTCCCGAGCTCTTTATTTTTTAATTACCTCAATTTTAAGATAATTTATATTCTAAATCAAAAACAACGCTTCTTTCTTTTACCTTGCAATCTCAACTTAGCCCAAGATCCCTGAGGATATGATCTCGACTCATCCTACCTACGTAGTGAGTAGAGTTATTTTTGGTGCTATCAATGACTATGCATCACTCAGTAAAAGAGAAGATCTTATGGAACCTTACTTGCATGTCAAAGATGGTTCTCTAAGGGAGAGTTGTGCAAGTGATCCTTAGACCTGAGACCACCATAGAATCTTGTGCATATGAATCCATATTTTGGTTCATACTCAGGCATGATATTAAGACATATACGTGATGTTCTGGATATCGTGGAGTGTGTATGAAGGTTGTGAGTAGGTCAACATGGAATCGATCACTCCTAGTAAGAAGAGATCGCATCCTGTGTATTCTCAATCCTGGATGACTTGAAAAAAATCTTTTGGCCAAAAGCAGGAAGAAGATTAGAAAGAGCTTTTAATGCTTCTTTATTGGAGTCATCATTGATTAATTGAGAATCAATATGAATAAGTATTTAAGTTTGACATGATTTCATACTTATGAACATATTCAAGGTGCAGGGATGATCGAAGGATTGAACTGCACGGTAACTTACCACTAAAGGATATATTTAGTATTTTTATCAAATTTTATATTTTCTAAATAGTTATGATACATTGCTAGACATCAATCTTGATTTTTAGGTTTGATCAAATTAAAGAGTTTTATTCGATCACCAATTAGAAAGGATTCTAATTGTTGAACTCGGGTTAGCTTGATTTGACCTAAATTGGTTAGATTGAAATCTAATCAAATTTGATCAACTTATATCCAGACCTACTGCTAGCTAGATATTAAATCTAATGAGTTACACACATATAAAAATTGGCTAAAGACCCTTTTGATAAGGTTGATTGAAATTTTGGATTCAATCAGAGTTTTCGATAAGCATGCTAGCATGTATGGAAACCCTAGCTCCTTTGGAGATCAATTTGGTCTCATCTCTTGTTAATTAGCTAGCCCAATTTGATAGATATTTAGGTCAGATCATGCCACCTGAAAGTAGACCAAATTGGGGTGTCAAATCCCAAATTAATGCCAATTATGAAGAGTCCAAGTTGTGGACTCTTGGTGCAAATCAGATTTAGCGTGCATGTGTTGGCATGAGCAGAAGGAGGAGTCCTTCTGGTATGGGATTAAGATATGTGTGAAAGCTCAAATCACCCTCTATCTTTTGGTGCACATCTCAAAGTATGAGATGGATTTTTTCTAAAAATTTTGGTGCAAAAAAAAAATAGAAATGAGAAGGATGTCTCACACACGTGGGATGAAGCGTCACGTCTCTCCATAGATTGGAGAGTCCTCCTAATCAAATACTTTCAAATTAGAACATTTTTTTCTAATAATATTTTACATTTGATAATCTATTTTTGGTGATTTTTTTATAATTTTTTCAGACTTATCAAATGGCCAAACAGATGCTAGAACCTTCTTCACGTGTGCACACGTGTGGTTATTAGAACTCACATGAAGAGTTGTGAGGATAGCATCTTTTCATGAGAATTTTATCATTATATTAGGTTTTTTGAAATTAAAAATTAGTCTCCTATCCACATGGATTTTTGTGGATTTTTTTGATTTGAGAAGGGATGTGAAAATATCCCTTCTCTAGTTGCATGCGCAGGTGCAGATCAGCGTATCGGTGATAAGAGTCCCTCTGCTTGAAGGAACTCTTATCTCTGATAGCATGTCCCTCCCTTTTTAGCACCTCTCTAATGGCTATAAAAGGGTCTGGGTGCAGAGTATCCGATGCATTCAGAAAAGATTTTCAATTTCTCTCTGTAGCTCTCCCTTTTTTCTTATAACCTATCTTAGTTTTAGGACAAGACTTTGGGATTTAAGAAAAAGCCTTATCTGGTCCTAACAATAGTTGTGAAG
Source organism: Elaeis guineensis (assembly GCF_000442705.2). NCBI lineage: Eukaryota > Viridiplantae > Streptophyta > Magnoliopsida > Arecales > Arecaceae > Elaeis > Elaeis guineensis. The sequence continues at coordinate 62,416,564 of NC_025998.2, forward strand.
GTTCTAAAGAAGGAGAATCAGAAGTTCAGAGGAAGTTCTGAGAAGGTGGAGTTAGATTCTTAAAGAAACCTGACCGGTACAGCACTAGTCGAGTTCTAGGGGCTAGAACTCTTAAAGCAAGGTGAAGGAGAAGCACTGTCTTTGGTTTAATTTCTGTGTGGATCACCGTTGGAGGGAAGACACTTGCATGCCTTGTGAAAATTGAGATTAGCACTATAGGTATTCTTCTTATCCAAGTTTAATTTATTATACTTTGATTATTATAGTCAATGGTTTCTAAGCATTAGAGTTTTCGGTGCATCGGATATTTTGAATGAAAATTTTAAACACCTAACCCTTTCGTTGCACCATCGAAACCCAACAGTGGTATCAAAGCCTATCTTGATCTATATAATCAAAGATTAAATTATTGTCCTGATTGTGATCAAGCATGGATTTTTGGTTTGGTTCAAGTTGGGTCAAAGGTTGAACCTGATTGAACATCCAAACCCTAGCATGTCTTAGAGATATATTTTAAATATAAAATACATGATGTATGTATAGAATCTTTCTTAGTAGCTTAATACTCAAATTGGGATTCATCACTAGGCCATCTGATCATAAGAGCAAGTAGGGTTCATAGATCCTCTCTTCCTATTCCATAGGATACTCTTATGGCATATAGCGGTGCCACTGTGATGTCCTAAGAAGAAGAACTGTAAAAAGAGTATTTTATATTCATGCATATTATTAGAATTTCATGCATATGTGATATGCTTGAGATGTTTAGTTATACTCATATTGTATGATTATGTTTTCATATCTTAGAGATATGATTGGATGCTATGATTAGTTGTTATGATTGCTAAGATACAGCTATAATAGTGCATTATTGTGATTGATTGAATAAGGATGTGGTTGAGACCATTAAAGCCCTCACAAAAATCATATTAAGTCATAGTGTTGTGAACTAATAACTGACCTATTTTTTGAATCGATTAATCATTTGGTATCTAAGGAGTGTTTCAAGTATGGTGGTTATTTAATTGGTTCCATTACTAGCTTGGCTAATTTTTATTGGTGTTTAAGAAAAGCAATGGGGGACCCCCACCAATCTTAACACTTTTCTGACCAATTGGATTAGTTCGAATCTTGAATGAAGGTAGCTTAGTATTTTAAACACTACATATATCTTCCTTCATGCCTAGTCAATACCCTGTTAAAAATCATAGTAAGTTTGTTGTGATATCCACAAGGCTTGCTATGGGGATTGATATGGGTTTGTCTTGGTACATATTAAATACTTTACAGTATATTTTAGATATGTTGCTTTGTTGTGATATCCACAAGGATAGTATTTTTCAGATATGGCTGTATGAAAATGAAAGATTTGACTTAACTAAAAATACTATAATTTGTTGTGATATTCACAAGGCTATGAGTATTTTTAGAGGCAAGGATTATGTTGAGAGTTGTATGAGATTCAATTGGATAGATTTTTCTATCTTTGAACTCATTAAGATTTGTTGTGATATTCATAAGGCTTCATTAAGGGATTAGGATCTCAACCCCATAAAGAAACTAGATTAAAATTTTTTATTTACCATAGGAGAGGACTATAGTATCCGATAAAATAGTGGAAGACATAACTAGATTAAAAGACCTCATCTAGTTATGCATGTCAAATATGAGTGGTCTGCTTATATGATTGTTCTTTATTTATATAGATTTAAGTCTATATTATGGCTTTTTTATTTTCACTACATGAAACTATGAATAAAAATATATTGACCAATCCAAACTATGTAGATTGGTTGATAAACTTGCAAATTAGGCTCATATCAGAGAAGAACTCTGATGTTTTGGATATTTCTAATCCTAGATTGATCAATAATAATGAGAAGGCAAAAGATATCCATATGGATATTATCTATTCATTATGTGATAAATTTGGATATCGAGAGAATAATTATAAGAATTATCTTGCAAGGTTGAAGCAGGGTGCAAGTATAGCACCAAAAGATGTTTATATGATATAGATCTATTTTTTATTGAGTGGCTCAAACTCTAATACTTAAGTATTAGATACCGTCTATGGATTGCATATTTGTAATTCATTACACTGATTATAGAATATCAAAGGTCTAAGAGGGTGACCTTGAGCTTTATGATGCAAGTGGAGAGTCCATTAGCACAGAGGTAATGGAAATCTATATGCTTGATTTGCCTTTGGCCAAAATTTTAGAGTTGAAAGACTGTTATTACATACCAATGATCATTAAAAATATTATTTCTATACCTTTGTTATTAAAATAAAGTTATAAAATAAGGCTAATAGAAAATAGATGCTCTATTTTTTTTTCTAATAAATTTTATGGCAGTGGTTATATTGATAATAATCTTTTAATTCTTTCACTTAATAACAATATTTTTAATATTGAAAGAAATATGAAAATAAAGAGAGAAGATGTGAATATCACATATCTCTAGTATTGCCATCTTAGTTATATTAGTGAGTCAAAGATAAACAAGTTATATAAAGAAGAATTCTTTGACCTGTATGATTATGAGTCACTGGAAATTTATGAATCTTGTCTCATGGGTAAGATGACCAAAACTTCATTTTCTGGATATGGAGAGAGGGCAAATGAGTTGTTAGCCCTGGTACATACAAATGTATGTAGATCGATGATAACTTAGGCCAGAGAAGGATACTCCTATTTTATCACCTTTATAGATGATCTATCAAGATTCAGATATGTGTATCTTACGAAATATAAATCTGAAGCATTTGATAAGTTCAAGGAGTATCAAAATATGGTTGAGAAATAAATTAAAAAAAGTATCAAGGTTCTTCGATCAGATCAAAGAGGAGAATACTTGTTTAGTAAATTTTTTGATTATCTTAAAAGTAAAGGTATTCTCTTTGAATGGATCCCTCCTTATACACTGCAGTTAAATGGTGTAGCAGAAAGGAAGAATCGCATCTTGATAGATATGTTACGTTCTATGATGTACTTCACTGATCTTTCAATATTTTTCTGAGGATATGCCCTAGAGACTACCGTATATATATTAAACAGGATGCCTTCAAAGTCTGTTGTAAGCACACCATATGAGATATGAAAGGGAAGGAAGCCTAATCTTAAATATTTTATGAATTGAGACTGTCCTAATAATATCAATAATAGTTTTGGATATAAGCTTAGTGCTAGATCAGACAAGTATAGATTTGTAGGATATCCTAAGAAAAATAATGGATACTATTTCTACCACCCTACTAAGCAATAGGTATTTATTAGTAGGCACACCATTTTCTTAGAAAATAAATTCATCCAAGAAAGAGGCAGTGGGAGGAATATTAAATTTATGAATGTTCTAGATCTACAAACGAATCCAGAAATATCTATGGTGGAACCACAAGAAGGTTCTGAATCAAAAGTACTCAAGGATGAGGTACATCCACAACACACACCTCCTCTTCGAAGGTCAGATAGAGTGCGTCAAGTATCTTTGAGATTTGATTTTGTCATTGAGAATGACAATATGATCAATATCATTCAGGATGATGATCCACTGACCTATTCGAAAGTTGTTATGAGTAGAGACTCAGATAGATAACTGAAAGCCATGAAATCTAAGATGGACTCAATGTACACCAACCAAGTATGGACTTTGGTTGATGCACCTGAGGGTGTGACCATAATAGGGTGCAAGTGGGTCTTCAAGAAGAAGATCAGAGTAGATGGCTAAATAGAAACCTACAAAGCTAGGTTGGTGGCGAAGGATTTCAGACAAAGGTAAGAAATTGACTATGATGAAACCTTCTCACTAGTGGCTATGCTCAAGTCCATGAAAATTTTGCTTGCTATAGCAACATACTATGACTATGAGATCTGACAAATGGATGTCAAGACCACTTTCTTTAATGGTAGTCTTGAGAAAGAGGTTTATATGACTCAACCAGAGGGATTTATCTTAAGTAGGAGGGCAAATCAAGTATACAAGCTTAAAAATTCATCTATAGATTAAGACAGGCTTCGAGGAGCTAGGACATCCGATTTGATATGATAGTCAAAGAGTTTGGTTTTATCAGAAATAAGGATGAACTATGTGTGCATAGGAAGACAACTGGGAGTTCAGTTGTCTTCTTGGTTAAGTATGTCGATGACATACTACTTATTGAAAATGATATCCCAATGATGTAATCGGTCAAGACTTGACTATCGAATAAGTTTTTCATGAAAGACATGGATGAAGCATCCTATATACTGGGTATAAAGATCTATAGAGATAGATTTGAAAGGATGTTAGGCTTATTTCAGTCACGGTACATAGATCTCATATTAAAGATGTTTAATATGGAGGCAAATAAGAAAGATTACCTACCTGTAAGACATGGTATACGTCTCTCTAAGAAAATATGTCCTAAGATACCAGAAGAGAGAAAGAGGATGAATGAAATCCCTTATGCTTCGACTGTGGGATCAATTATATATGCCATGCTACATACCAGGCCTGATGTGCTTATGCTTTGGGCATAGCTAGCAAATTTCAGACTGATCCAAGAGAGGATCATTAGAATATTTTTCATAGCTTTCTAATGATCCTCTCTTGGATACTTCTAAGAAGGACTAAAGATATTTTTCTCATATATGGAAGAGGATTAGAGTTGAAACTAGAGGAATATACAAATTTTAGTTTTCAATCTGATCTAGATGATAGCAAGTCACTATCAGGGTATGTGTTTATCCTAAATGGTGGGACAGTGAGTTAGAAGAGTTCTAAGTAGTAGATAGTATCTGACTCAATTACTGAGGTAGAGTACATCACTGCTAGTGAAGGTATTAAAGAAGCTGTTTGGATGAAAAAATTCATCATGAATTTAGAAGTCATTCTTAAGATTGAAGGACTGATGTCACTCTATTGTGATAACACTAGAGCCATTATTCAATCTAAGAAATCTAAGTCTCATCATAGATCCAAGCACATCCTCAGATGCTTCCATCTCATTCGAGAAACTATAGAAGGACAAGATATTATCCTTGAATGAGTAGACATAAAAAACAATGTAGCAGACCCATTTACTAAGGCCATATCACAGTAGCTATTTGATCACCATCTTGATTGTATGAGATACAAAGGTGATTGGATTTAGCGCAAGTGGGAGATTGAAAGAACAGTACCCTATAAGCCAATCGTAAGTATTACGATGGGATTTTTCTTTGTAATTTTCCAACTCATATAATGACATTTATTATTTGATAATAAAATGACACATTGATCAATCATTTTAGCTACATCTTATTATAACTAAGATTATAATGAACCCCAAAGATTAGGATAATGGGTTTAGGAGATATGAATGGGTCATGCTAGGGAGACCTAAAATCCTAAAACCCTAATCTTAAATATTCTTATTCGTAGAAGCATTGAGTCAGGGATCAATATTCTGGATAGAATGGTACATCCTATGTATGCTCGATGGAGAGGGTGGTAGATCTCACTAGCCACTTGTGTATTGGATACTAATACAAAGATGTGGGTGCTCATTTAGAAAATGAGTCTACTAAATTAACTCGATGAAAGAGATAATCTTATGAAAGCTTTACTTGCATGTCAAAGATGTTTCTCTAAGTGGAAGTTGTGCAAGTAATCCTTAGACCTGAGACCACTATGGAATCTTATGCACATGAACCCATATTTTGGTTCATACTCAGATATGGTATTAAGACATGTATTGGGTGTTCTGGATATGGTGGAGTGTGTATGAAGATTGTGAGTAGGTCAACAGAGAATCGATCACTCCTAGTAAGAGGAGATTGCATCCTATGAATTCTCATCCCTATATGACTCAGAAAATTTTTTTTGATCAAAAGCAAGAAAGAGATTAGAAAGAGTTTCTAATACTTCATCATCAGAGTTATCATTGGTTAATCAAAAATTGATATAAATATGTGTTTGAGTTTGATATAATTTTATACTCATAAACATATTCAGGATGTAGGGATGATCGAAGGATTGAATTGCACGATAATTTGCCACTGAAGAGTATATTTGATATTTTTATCAAATTTTAGATCTTCTAGATAGTCATGATACATTGCTAGATATCAATCTTGATTTATAGGTTTGATCAAATTAAAGAGTTTAATTTGATCGCCAATTAGAAAGGATTCTAATTGTTGAACTCGAGTTAGTTTGATTTGACCTAAATCAGTTAGATTGAAATCAAATCAAATTCGATCAACTTACACTCGGACCTACTGCTAGTTAGATATGGAATCCAATAGGTCACACACATATAAAAATTGGCAAAGAATTTTTTTGATAAGGTTGCTTGAAATTTTGGATTCAATTAGGGTTCCCGGTAAGCATGCTAGCACGTGTAGAAACCCTAACTCCTTTGGAGATCAATTTGGTCTCATCCCTTACTAATTAGCTAGCCCAATTTGATGGGCATTTGGGTCAGCTCATGCCACCTAGGAGTGGCTTAAATTAGGGTGTCAAATTTTAAATTAATACCAATTATGAAGAGTCCAAGTTATGAAGGACTCTTGACACAAATCAGGTTCAGCATGCGCATGTTGGCGTGGGCAGGAGGAGTCCTTTTGGCATAGGATTAAGATGTGTGTGGAAGCCCACATTACTCTCCATCCTCTGTGCACATCTCAAAGTATGAGATGGATTTTTTCTAAAATTTTTGGAGCAAAGAAAAATTAGAAATGAGAAGGATGTCTCACACGTGAGGGATGAAGTGTCGCATCTCCCCACTGTTTGAAGAGTCCTTCTCCCAATCAAATGCTTTCAAATTAGAATAATTTTTTTTATAATATCAAAATTTTACAAGCTATTTTTTTTAATTTTTTTGGAATTTTTTCAGATTTAACAAATGGCCAAACGGATGCTAGAACCTTCCTTATGTGCGCGCACGTGTAGTGATCAGAACTCGCATGAAGAGGTGTGAGGATAGCATCCTTTCATGAGAATTTTAACACCATGTTAGATTTTTTGGCATTAAAAATAAGTCCCCTATCCACATGAATTTTTGTGGATTTTTTTGATATGAGAAAGGATGTGAAAACATCCCTTCTCTGGTAGCACATGCAGGTGCAGGTGCAGATCAGCGCATCAGTAATAAGAGTCCTTCTGCTTAAAGGAGCTCTTATCTCTGATAATCTGATCAGATAAGCCTCTTGGATGAGGTGTGTCCCTTTCTTTTAAGTACCCCTCTGATGGCTATGAAAGGGTCTAGGCATAGAATATCCGATGCATTCAGAAAAGGTTTCTAATTTCTCTTCGTGGCTCTCCCTTCTTTCTTACAACCTATCTTAGTTTTAGGACAAGGCTTTGAGATTTAATAAAAAGCCTTATCTGGTCCTAACAAAGGTTATGAAGGTCCTAAAAAAGAGAAATCAGAAATTCAGATGAAGTTCTGAGAGAGTGGAGTCAGGTTCTTAAAAAAATATGATCGGTACAGGACGAGTCGAGTTCTAGGGCCTAGAACTCTTGAAGTAAGGTAAAGGAGGAGTGCTGTCTTTGGTTCAATTTTTGTGTGGATCACCATTGGAGGGCAGATACTTGGATATCTTGTAAAAATTAGGATTAACACTATAGATATTCTTCTTATCCAAATTTAATTTATTATACTTTTATTATTATAGTCAAGGATTTTTAGGCATTAGGATTTTTGGTGCATCAGATATTTTAAATGAAAATTTTAAACACTTAACCCTTCCGCTGTGCCATCGAAACCCAACAGACCAATTATCGCCAATATCTACTACAAGGATTCATTGAGTCAATATTTATGTGTAGTCAAACTCCAGCAGTCTCACTGTGAGCAGCTGTAGCACCATAGGTCAAAGGGCCAGTCATACTACTGCAGCATCGAGAAAGTCATTAACGAGTGAGCAGACATTCATGTGACTTCTCAAGTTGGTCACACTCCATGCTAGTAGTTCTCTAACAATCACCTGCACTCTCGCTCCAGTGTCACTACACCACCAACTCAAGACTCATTTGTCCGAAGGAAGCGATTCGTGCACTGGTGTATCCAAATCAATCACCATCCCCATGATGATCCTATGACCAAGAGCAATTTAGGAATTAACCATCAATGACACATGTCTCAAATTTTCAACTCTTTGAGAACATGTGTCATCATCTTGTTAATTTTTTGGATGATTCATGGATACATAAAATATGAATGGCATTATAAATGCCTATTAAGTACAAAATCATGTCTTAGTAATATGACATGCGTCAACCAAAATTGGCTTCTAGGGCATACATCCAACAATCTTCCACTTGCTCTAAAGCCAATCTGCCATGTACCAAGCCCCATCTTCTCAAGATAGGCTTTAGTCTTTGGCTAGCTAAACGACTTACCAGTGGGTTAACCACATCTCATGTAGAGTTTGCTCTCTGCACCTCTATGTATTTCTACTTGAGATAGTTGCATGTTCTATTGCTCTATATGCTTGGATATCTGGTGAGATCTAGGCTCCTTAGCAAGGGCTATGATGTCATTATTTTTGTAGTATAGTGTCATATCATCTGGTGGCATGACATCCAGTTCTGCAACTAATATTAGAACTAGAATGCATCCTACACATCTACAGTGTACTTAGCTTTCATTGATCGATTGCTTGGAATCCTTCTAAGATATCAATATGATCACATAGAATCACACCCCATGATGTAGACATTCTACTATCAACATTAGACATAAAATCTGAGTTGGTGTATCCTCCCACTCCTAGCTTTGACCCTTTTCCAAAACTTAAGAATAAATCCTTAGTTCTTCTCAAGTACTTAAGAATGTTTTTACAGCAATCCAATGCTCTCAGCCTGGATACAACTGATATCTACTCGTGACATTCATAGTATTAACTATATCTGTTTAAGTAAATTACATGGCATACATCTATGTCTAAAAGGATAGCAAACTCCTCTATGAGATTTCTATGCTGAATCTTTTCAGTACTACTCTCTGTACTTTATTTATGAAAATATAAGCATCCAATTGCATCTATCTCTATAGATTATTATATTCTTAGAATATAGGATGCTTGCTTTATATCTTTCATGGAGAATTCTATATACAACCATATTTTAATCGATGTCCGTGTTGGACACTCCCACTGACCCTTTTGAAAACATATAATTTTTTATTTTTGATTAAATAATTTGATCACATCATCAAATGAATGTTCCAACTCTAAGATTATTGCAAACTTTGTGATCTCGTATCACGAAAAGTGAAATCCATAAGCTATTCTATATAGAAATCTTTAAAAGATATCCATTCAGAAAAATTAATTCATATCCTTTCTTGGAGTCGATATCTAACGTCACCTCATTGTAGGTTTTAGTATCATCTCTATGTTCCCTATCTCTCATGAGAAATGATTTTTTTCTATATCCTCGATTAAGCATACCTAAGTATCTTTTGAGAGGATGGGAGATCCTACTTTATTTATGAGATAGAGGAGAAATATATGTATACTAGCTCATCATGAATAAGTTCTATAGGTCCTATGGCTCGCTGCTCTTCAGAGACACTCTCTTCGAGTTTAACTTTCATCCCACTGCTTCATCTTAGTTAAACAATTTTTCAAGGAGACAGCATGTCAGGTCACAATTATATTATGATCTTTTTAGAAGGAAAGTAGTATCCCAAACTCTTTTAGGATGAGCTTTATAGACCTATTCTCTAATATGTCCACCTACTATCCTTGACATAGCCTGAACATTCTTAAACCTTGAAATAATCAAGATTCAGTTCTCACCATGCCATATCTCATACGGTGTGGTAAAAATATTTTTAGAGAGAACCTAATTCCATAAAAATAAAGCATGTCTCTAAAGAAATAAAATAAATTGGTGAAGTCCATCATGGATCGAACCATATCTTATACAGTCCCATAACTCTTCTTAATTATCTCGTTGAGCTGAGATGTACCAAGAGAGATTCAATATGAAACTATGCCATTTTATGAGATAACCGAGAAATTCTTTTCATTGGTATTACATCCTCAATTTGATCGAAGTATGTTTAAGAATTTTTCAATTTACTTCTCTACTTTATATCTAAATTCTTTGAACCTTTCAAAAATTTCAGATTTGTATCTCACATACTTACCCATACCATGACTGATCGTCAGTAAAGGTAACAAAGTAGAGACAACTTCCTTTATTAGCACATCAAATAGGCTACACATATCAAATGTGTACTAAGATAAGTATCTCAATGATTCTTTTCCTCTTATCCCACAAGAGTAGCTTGGTTACTTTTTCTCAAAGAGATGATGCACAAACTAGATATGACTCAACAGTCAATGAGCCCAAAAGTCTATATTTCTTTAGTTTGTTAATCATTTTTTTTCTTTTATGACTTGGCCTAAGGCTCCATATATACTCAAGGGTTATCTCAACTCTGGATCTCTCAGATCTAATGGCATTCACTATTTGCTCAATTAAGTTCACAGATGCATCACCAAGCAAATGATAGAGACTATCTTTAAGAACTAAATTCAAACGATAATCACAAAGGATAGATACCCATGGCCACAGCAGCAACTCTTGCCCTATTATCAATTTTAAGGGTTACTTTCTTAGTCCTCTACCTTCCCATAGACTCTATACTAAAATGCATAAGAAGCACTAGAGTTTAAAACTCAACCGAAAGAAGAGAAAATCATAAGAATAGTATTGAGTAATTTCAACATGCCTACTCAAGGTGTGTCCTTGTTTCTTTAGGCTCTCCAAGTATTTATCTCTAAACTTTTCAAGGTTTCTTAGTTGTCAATATTTTGATCAATTTAGATAGGATGCCAATATAGTCATTCATATGGTAGTTTATTATAAACTATCCATATAAACCGAACAGAGATTGCAAGATCAAATTCACAAGCAATTCCTTACGCATGGTTTTGTCGAACTTTTTAAGTTCCTTAGTATCCTTGATCATTATCAAATAACGATCATAGACTGACTGCCTATCGTGCATCTCATATGCTGTGCAACTCTGATCACCTCATAACATTGTAGATGAATCAATGTGTCATTGGCAGTGAACATAGGCTCATGCATATGTTGGAGTTCATCTAACATGGACTTCAATATTTAGCACCTATCTTTATTGTCATTGTCCATCCACTCATCAAGTACAGCTCATTGACTTTGGATTGGACAAGCTGTTAACATCAGAATAAACTGATAGAGAACATTGTTTAATTTTTTTAAAATTAAGAATGATTCTTAGGTTTGTGAGCCAATCATGTAACTGATTTTGGTTAAACAGTTGATATCTAGGATTTGAGCTAGAGGGTTGGAAGCTAACAGAATAAACAGCAAAGAGCAAAGATTTTTGTTGGATGTTTATACTTATTTCATAATTTACTCTAAAGACTTTTCAATGCAAAAAGACTCTCACTATTTTATTAGATCTCTCACACTCTCCAGATGGAGAAATAAAAATTCTAACATGACAACTATATTTTTAGTGGGTGCCGTGGTCCCACTAACGCCGTGCATCTCACCTAACAGTTATTGGTAACACGAACATTGATGCATAGATAACTCTTTGCCCAGATGCTTTTCTAAGCACATTGTAACTACTTGGTCTCTAAGTTATGTGGGCTCACCTAACAGTTATTGTCCACACTCCTTAGTTAAGTCAGACCCATCATTCACAAGTAGGTGCAAAGCCGTCATTGGATCCCTCTCTTAATAGTTATTGGACCCAACCCCATCTTTATCTTGAAGTAATTCTTTACCAATAGAGTGGTTGTGTATTCCTGATGCAACTAAACCACTATGACTAGCCAAGAACAATCAACGCTGGCAGCACGCCCGCACATCTACAATGGTGGAAAACCATTGGACTTAATATTAATGGAGAGGTTTGGATTTAGGTCTTATTTAATCAATCATCACTTGACTAATCTAATTGGCATGGGCTAAACCAAATTACTAAGCAACTATATTTGAGACTCAATCTTCTAAATTAGCTTGGTAAGTGGAGATTGGTGGGGGTCCCTCTGTTGCTTTTCTTAGACACCAATAAATTGATCAGATCAATGGATGAAACTAATTAAATAATTATCTTTCAATTACTTACCTTAGACACTAATTAATTAATTAATTTGAATAGGTTAGCTTAAGTGAATCGGATTCGAGCCATAGAGCCGAATTAGGTCCTTAGGTTAATCGATTCTGCATATGGGTGTCAATTGATTTGGTCAACAATAATTATATGATCTTAACCTCTATTAACCTAATCCTAATCAACACTTGACTTGGTTTGATCAACTGTTAAATTGATTTAGACCCATTTGATCAAATCAGAAACCCTAGATGTAATCCAATTACATGACCTAATTTGATCTACCCATGACCAATCCGTCATGCAAAAATACTAATTTTGGATCTTAAATTTAAATTTTTAGATCTAAATTTTTGATATAAAAAGTAAATTTTGATCTCAAAATAATTTTCAGATCATACATACAAACATATATCATATACATGAATAAAGTTCAGATCATAGAAATAATGCTTTCATATATCATATATACGAATCAAAATAGAATCGAAACTCTTTTTAGATCTAAATAATAAAACATATATCTCATATATGCTAAAAAATTAGATTTAAAATTTTATTTTAACTAAAAATTTTGAGATCGTTCAAGGACATCCATTCAATATAACAAGTTATAACAGGACAATCTTATGTCTGAACAACATCAAAAGCTTTTAGATCTAAAAATTTTTCTACATATTTCAGATCTAAATTCTAATCTCATGTATTTGTTGTAGCCCTGATACCACTGTTGAAATTTTATAGTTTCATGCATAAAAAATTTTGAAACAAGTACGTCATAAAAATTTTAAAAATTTAAATTAAATCTAATTTAATCTAAGCATGCATAAGATCAAATCTTAAAACCATACAACAGGATTTACGTATGTGAGATAGAATTCAGATATAGAAATCAAAAAGAAAAAAATAAATAGAGAAGGTCTAATCTTCATACTTTGGCATGAGTCGATCTACACCGTGAACTGATGATCATGGATGTCTTTCGAAGATCTCTTGAAGCCGCACAAGCGTCCGACCTCTATGGGTATCCACACGAGACTTCAATCTGATCAGAAGCTTTTTGATCTCATCAAGGTGCTAGCTCCCTTATAAAATTTACATATTAATAGTTGAATAATCTTCTTTTCTCTCAAGATACTCTTAGAGAAGATGAAGAAAATAGGAGAATAATGATCTCTATGCTAGAGATCATGAGAAGAACCCTTTCTTCTCTTTTCTTTCTAAAACCCATGCACCAAATCTCTATTCTAGAGATGTAAGAATTTTTGTCAAACTCTTGGACAAAGAGGAGAGAAAAACTCATATCCAAACTAGGACAAAAGAGAGAGAGAAGAGGTCCTAACAACCAACCTTTGGTTGTTTGTAAGAAAGGAGAGATAAGGGCAAACTTACCTCACGCCATGGACCTACATGCCGTGCCCTTTCTCCCTTGAATTTTTTCCATGCACACACCTCTAGTTTTTGGCATCAAAACCTAATCATACCTAGTTGGTTACATGCCCCTTAAGTCCCCATATTTAAATAGAGAGAGAGTTTGGTTTTGGGTAGGAGATAAGAGTCTAAACTCCCTTGGACTCTAGAATTATTGTGCCGCCTACTCTTTCTTATTTTGCACCCATGTTATCTCATGGAGAAAGGGGTTAACATGAACTCCTTTCACACACAAAACCTTATGCCTCATGGAGAAAAAATAGGCACTAAAAAATTATGGGTGTGGGGTTTCATATGGTGCATGGAGAGGTAGAGTCCTAACCACTTAGGACTCCTCTTTAGGTGGTTGATTTAAATTCAATAAAATTCTAACCAAATCTAATCATATTAAAAATTGATTAGATCCAAATAAATTAAAATCTTAATCTAATTAGAAGCTCAAACAATTTAGATTAGATGTCACCTAATTAGAGAAGGAGTCCTAATCTTTTTGGACTCTCTCTTGGTGCTTGAGTCAAACTCAATTTTTAATCCTAATCCAATTAGGATTTAGTGCACCCATAAAGAGGAGAATTTTTAGTCCAAATAGAAACTCAAACACTCTTAATTAGATCTTAGTCTAATTAAAAATTAAGTCAAATCCAAATTTTAATTAAACAAGAAATTATCCTCTCATGCAATTTGGTTATCTCATAATCCAATTAGACTTGATCAAATCAAACCCATGCCAAGTCAAATTGAATCTAATTCAATTAGACTTGATGCAAGCCTCATTACTCAATCAAATTGAGTCAATTAGCAATTCAATTGCTCATTAATCCTCCTATAACTCACTAACTCTTTAGCGAGTTACTTAATTACAACTTTTGTATTGAATTAATCATCAATCAAATTGATAATTAAATTTTACCATGATTCATAATCATAATTCAATCATCTAATCAGTCAAAAGCTTCTTTGTATATGATCCTATAGGTTCTATTCTATCTGATAGTGAGATATATTGTGATCTATATCACAATATCATCAAAACTTCTTTCAATAAGTTAGAACCATTCCAACTCTTTCCATCAAGGATCATCGATCATTGAGATGATGTTTGTGGGTCTCACAATCTACCAGTGATACCTAACAGTATGTAGTGACAATTCAGCAGAATAAAAAGTGATGAACCTCTAGGTGCAGTTAATGTATAATACAGTCTCTCTATCATGAGTCCCAACCAGATGGCAGGTCATGGATAAATCATCAAACTTTATCATTGATCATATAATAGATTCAATTAGCTCAAGTCCATGTATGATTCTCAAAAAAAAAAAAATCATTAACCATACTGTTATGGCTATAGACTTAGAAACTCAGCTTTTTAAATTTCATAGGACTACTCTCTTTTGCAAGGATCGATAGATTTCATTTAGGTGCACACCCTACTCCTACAGTGGACCAACTGTTGCCAACATCCACTATAAGGACTTATTGAGTTAATATTTATGTATTGTCAAACTCCAGTAGACTCATTACGAGTAGCTATAGCACTGTAGGTCAAAGGACCAGTCACACTACTACAGCATCAAGAAAGTTACTAATGAGTAAGTAGACATTCATGTGACTTCTCATGTTGGTCACGCTTAGTACTAGTTATTCTCTAACAACCACTTACACTCTTGCTCCAGTGTCACTACACCACAGACTCGAGACTCATCTACTCAAAGGAAGCGATCTGTGCACTGGTTTATCTAGATCAATCACTATCTCTATAATGATCCTATGCCCAGGAGCAATTTAGAAATTAACCATCAATGACACATGTCTCAAATTCTCAACTCTTTGAGAATATGTGTCATCATCTTATTAATCCCTTGGATGATTCATGGACACATAAAATATGAATGGTATTATAAATATCCATTAAGTATAAAATCATGTCCTAGTAATATGATATGCCTCAGCCAAGATAGACTTTTAGGGCATACATCCAACACCTATATTCCTAGAATAAAAGTCTATAAGGATAGATCTAAAAGGATACTAGTGTCAGAAAATATGTCCTAAAGCCAATCATTTAAGTGGTAGATGATTAAAATTAGTATATGAATTATCTAATAATAATAGTTATTTGGCAAGTTCATCATAAAAGTTTTATCTTTCCTAAATAAACTCCTAAATTATGATGAAGTTATTAAAACCATAATCAATTGATAAAGGAGGATTTATCGGATGGTTCTTAAATTATTCATGATCAAATGATAAGTTATTGACAAGGACGATAACTTATCAAGTGTAGGTCGCTGTATGCCATATGCGTTGGTTGTCCTCATAATCAAGTGGTGTGGAGACACTGGTATGGCATCCAGATGAGATGTAGGAGTACATCTGCATTGAACATGACCAATATAACACTCTACTGTCAAGAGTAGTTAGCTAAAGTCAATGGGTATAAGTATCCCTCCGACCTGAGATCACCACGATGACTTGCAAGCAACTCATTGTGCTTTGGTGCTGGACTGCCTGTATTTTTAATATAGATTCAAAAAGTTTCTGGATACAATCAAGTACTTATGAAGTCGGTGTGTGAGTCAAGATAGGATTGACTACTCCTGATTAACTTCAGAAAGAGAATGTCTCGCTGTGTTTTAATTTAGCAAAATCTAGGCCTACGTAATCCTTGTGAGGAGTCACGAGATTTGTAAAATTTTAAGACACAATAGAGATGACTTATATGAGTGATTGATGGCATACTCGAAGTCATCTTGAGTATTATTGATCAAAAGGATAAATTATACGGTAACCATGGGTCAGAATTCTTAGAATGTTGCTTTGCATACATTCGACCTATCTGGACGTCGGAAACCATTGCTAGATGGTAACTTCGATCAGTACAGAATTAGTTTTTATGCTATCAGCTTAGGTTCAAATCTATAGGATCACACATATAAGTGATTGTAACCTAATCAGATAGTTAATCGACGATTGAGAATCATTCTAAGGTTAAACAATCAATGTGATTGACGTTTGACCTAATGCAAGTGTTGCAGGAGGATCGATTAGTAATTGGATTGCTAATTGACTCAATCTGATTAAGCAATTGGGCTGAGATTAAGTCTAATTGAATTTGATTTAATTAGAATTAATTTATATTTAATTAGATTAAGTCTAATTCATTTATTGGATAAGCCAATTGCAAGAGAGAACAAGTCCCTGTTTGACTGGGACTTGTATGCACCTAATTTCTAATTAAGTTAGAATTTAAATCAGAATTAAATATGATTTAATCTAATTTAACTGGACTCTTAGTTAGACCAAGATTATCATTAATTAAATTATAATTAATTTGGATTGGATTCAAAGTGTTTGACCTAATCTACATAAGAACCCTAGTTAGACTAGGACTCCATCTCTTCTCTTGCGCCACCTAAGAAATCTCAAGCCCACACCCACTAATTAATTTTTAAATATTTTTTTATGATATCTACATCCATAGAATATTATCTCACACCACTTATTTTAGAAATTTGAATCAGATTTGATTTGATTCAATATGGAAAGAGATTTGGCTAATTATGGAAAGTGGTTTAGGTTTATCCTTTCTTTTTGAAAGAGTCCCTCTTCACAAGGACTCTTCTCTCCTCTCTTGCACCAACTTTTCCTAAGATTATCCCTTCTTTTTGTAGCCTCTTTTGTGAGTTATTTCATGCTCTCTATGAAATTTATGAGGGAGGGGGCATCCAAGAGTTGGACGCCCCATGGACTCCTTGTTAGACTAGGTTTTATGACCTAGTCTACCATATAAAAAGTTGCTGCCCCATATGCTACCAAATAAGAGTCAAAAATTCATGGCTTTTAGACAGAAAAAGTAGAGGAGAAAGAGGATGGCATGGGTGGTTTGAGGCACCAAAATCATTGGAGGAGAGTCTTGTATCAAGAGATCAAAAGTTGATGTCTTGTAAAAAAAAAAAGGTAAGAGGAAAGATTGTCTTCTCTCATTATTTTTTTTTCATATTATTTTCTCTTTATTTTATATTTTTATGTGATAAAAATCTAAGAGAGAGAGAGGGATGGTGTAGTAGATTCATGCTCCAATGAGTTGGAGCATGGTGATCTTATTTTGGACATGATCTGATCATGTTCTGATGAGAGAAGAAGAAGAAAAGAAGGTCTTTTCTTAAAGTTTCTTTTAGAACCCTTCTTCTCCATAAATTATGAGATTTTTTTATAAAAAAAATTAGATATCATAAGATCTAGAAATTAAAAAAATATCTAGAGAAGAAGGTCTTCTCATGTCCTAGCATAGAGATGTTCTCAGGACATCAATCATTAATGTACTGAAAGAGAAGAACTATCTTCTCTTAGTATTTTGTTTCTTTTATATTATTATTTCTGATTTTAGGGAGGTCAAAGGGTTTGACTTCTCCTTTGTTACTCCTCATATTCTTTATCTCTTGGAATGTCTAAGAGATCCAAAGAATATTTTTTAGATTAACCATCCGAAGGAATCTGCAAGAAGCTAGCACTTCGAGCAGATCTTCGTTCGACAAACCTTCGATTTTATTGCAGCCTCATGTGGATCATCTGTAGAGGTCAGATGCATGTGTGGCTCCAAAGATAATAAAAAAAATCAACCATAGAGTTCTCGACCCACATGAAGGTAAGAGATCTGATCTCTTCTTTTATCTAGATATGATCTAGGTTTAAGATCTAAAACTATTTTAGATCTAGGGTATTGATTTGATAAATACCAAAATTTTTATTTTTTTAATTTATAAATGTAATATGACATGCTATAGATCCTAATTGTAGGGTTTAGTAATTTGATTACATGCATTTGTAGATTAAATTATTTAATTTATATGTTCTGTTGTGTTATATTTCAAAAATATTTTGAAATTCATACACAAAATCCTGCACCTTTTTCAACAACTAGACCTATCACAAAAGCTATACATAGAGCAAGTGCTGAAGAGGTTCAGCGTGTAAAATTCTAAAAAAAAAATTTTACCTCTTAAACATGGTATTCATCTTCCCAAGACCATGTATTGACCACATCTGAAGAAGTTCAGTACATGAGTAGGATTCCTTATGCCTCAACCATAAAGAGCCTCATGTATGCCATACTGTGTACTCAACATCATATTGCCCTTACTGTGAGTGTCATGAGTAGGTATCAATCGAATTCAGAGGAGGAGCACTAGATAGCTGTGAAGAATATTTTTAAGTACTTGAAAGAATTAAAGATTTATTCTTGATCTTTGGAGGAGATTTTGAGTTGTGAGTCGAAGGGTATACTGATTCAGACTTCATGTCTGATCCTGATGATAGAAAGTCTAAGTCAGAATATGTGTTCGCATGCAATGATGGCACAGTCAGCTGAAAGAGTTTCAAGCAACCCATCATAGTGTATTCGACTACAGAGGCTGAATATGTCGCTGCTTCAGATGCTACAACTGAAGGCTTCTGGTTCAAGAAGTTCATCATGGAGCTTAGGGTAATGACATCGGATACCATACCACTTTATTGCGACAACAATGGAGCCATAGCACTTGCTAAGGAGCCAAGATCTTATCAAAAATCAAAGCACATCAAACGATGGTACTATATCATACGTGACTATCTCAAAAAAAAAATTATTGAGGTGCGAAGAGTAGACTCCATAGACAACATGGCAAACCTATTGATAAAGTTGTTAGAAAACTGTTATTATTTCGTACGTGTAGCTCAAAAATTTTTTTAGATACTGAGCAGTAGAAATAAATTAATTAAAATATTTTTAATTGAACCACATACTAGATTAGATCTGACAATTATAGCAAAGATCTTGATATGAATATGCAACCATGATCTGAAATTTGAAAAAGAAAACAAACATTAGAAAAATAAATTGGAGATCAGATCTCCATACCTTTGGATCTACAGATGTCCGAGGTTTTGATCATAGTCCTGCATGCATTCAACCTCTACTAGTATCCACACAGAGATGTCTGATCAGAGTACCAAGATTATCGATGTGCTAGCACCTTGCAGATCTCGCTTCTCATCTTTGGATCTAGATCTCTTCTTCTAAGTCTTGAAGAAGGAGATCACTATACGAACTCTTTCTGTAAATTTGATGGGATCTAAATCAGATCACTATGAAGAGAAGAAGAATCCTTCTTCATATCTTTTTCTCTCTCTTTTCTCTTCTTAGATCTAATCTCTATCAGATCTGGGCATTAGATGAAGGGGAGAAGGGAGGAGGAGGCATTGGGAAGAAGAGATGCGGTAAGAAAGAAGACTTTCTCCTCTTCGTGTATGCCACCCTTTTCATCTTAATTTTTTGTCACACCAAACCATACCTTTTTTTTATGTCAAAACTCTTCTTAACACCCAAGGGATCTAATCTCCTAAAATCATAGGCGTTCAAATCCAAATCAATGCATAGAATGGCTTTGAGATAATGTTGTAGTGTAAGAAAGAAATCTCCTCTCACAATTAGCACACACCCTCCTTCTCCAATTTTTTTGTTGCATAAAAAAAATCTTCCATGCCCCAATCACATATATTTCTATCTTATTTTGAATCATATTTAAATAAAAAAAAATTTGAATGAAAAAGAATACCAGATAAGGTGGGGTGCCAACAATTGGCACCCCCTCTCTTTCATGCACATGAAAACAAAAGGGGGTGCATCTTCACACACTCCCTCCATTTCTTTTCATGAATTCTAGAGAGAGTCTTAAAAAACTTTGCCTCTTTGAGTCATAATTTATCTGATTCAAATTTGATCTCAATCAGATTCAAATCAAGTCCGAATCGAGTCGAATTTGAAAGGCTGTCAAGCCTGATCCAATCAAGCTTGAAATCTAAATCTAATTTAGATAATTGAATCTAATTAGTATTAAATTAAATTAAATCTAATTAAATTATATTTAATTTAAATTAATTAAAATTTAATTCATAATTTAGTCAATCTCAAAAAAATTATAATATTTACAATTAAGTCTTTTGCTAACAATTACAGTTGCCAAAACTGTAACTATTACAAATTAGTAGTTTCTAAAATTCAAACTATCAATTCGATTAATAATTTGAATATGATTCAAGCCATTGATCAGGTTATGCTTCCTTTGTGTATAACCCCTTAGATTCTATTCTATTTAGTAGTGAGATATACCGTGATCTCCATCACAGTATCATCGAAACTCTTTTCGATGGGCTGAAATGATTCCAACTCACCTCAATAAAAATTGTTGATCCGAAAATGATCTTAATGAGTTCTCATGATCTACCAGTAATATCCAGCAATATGTAGTGGTAACCCAGCAAAGTAGAAAAGTGAACTCCTAAGTGTAGTTATCATGTGATACAATTCCTCTATCGTGAGTCCCTATTAGGCGGTGGTCATATGAACTCATCAAATCCCATCATCATTCATATGCTAGATTGGCTCGACTCGAGTTCATCTGTAAATTTTATGAAAACTCTTTTTTAGTATTCACACTTACTCTAGCCAAAGATTTTCTAAACTCATTCTTATGAATCATATAGGACTTTTTCTTTTCTATCAAGATCGATAGATTCCATCTAGGTGCATCCTACTCCAAACAATGAACTGAAACCTACAATAATCAAAATACATAGCAAGGACCCAAATGGCTAGAGACCAAAGAAATATGCAGTCAAACTAAATAGCCTCACTGCGAATAGCTAACACACCATAGGTCAAAGGACTAGTCACACCACTACAGCATCGAGAAAATCACTGATGAGTGAGTAGACATCCAAGTAGTTTCTCGTGTTGATCACGCTCAGTGCAAGTTATTCTTTAACAACTACTTGCACTCTCATCCTAGTGTCTCTACACTGCAGACTCGAGACTCACCTCCCATAAAAGGAGGTGATCTATGCACTGATCTTGAATAGATTGATCACTATCCTCCGTAACGATCTTTCGATCAGGAGCATTCAAAAATTAACCACTAATGATGTATGTCTCAAATTCTTAATACTTTGAGAATATACAAAATTATCTTTATTAATTTTTAGGACAAATCATAGACACATATGACATGATTGGTTTTAAAGACTACCCATCAAGTATAAAATATGTCCTAAAGAAAGGTATGTGTCAGCTAAGATTGACTTCTAGGGCACACATTTAACAAACTCTCACTTATACTAAAGCTAATTTGCCATATACTTGAGCTCCATCTTCTGAAGATAGACTTCGATATTTAGCTGGCTAAATGACTTGGGCCTACCACTATTATGTGGAGTCTACTCTCTGTACCTCTATGTATTTCTACTTGAGTTAATCCTGTATATCTCTACTCTATGTGCATGGGATTCTGATGAGATCTTGGCTCCTTAGCGAGGACTATGGATCATTATCTTTGCAGTACAATGTCAAAGAATTCAATAGTATGACATCTAGTTTTATAACTATCATAAGAATCAGAATGCATCCTGTACATCTATAGCATATTCAGCTTCCATTGGTCGATTGTCTGGAACCCTTCCAACAAATCAAACCAACATAACTCAAGAATACATGTTGATGTAGATATTCTACCATCAACATCAGTGTATCCTCCTACTCTTAGCTCTAATCCTTCTTCAAAGATGAGGAATGATCCCTTAGTGCTTCTCAAGTACTCAAGGATATTTTTCACAGCCATCCAATGCTTCCAGCCTGGATTCGACTAATATTTGCTCATGATTTTCACAGTAAGATATACTAAGTTGAGTATATAGTATGGCATACTCCCATACCCAAGAGGATAACGGATCCCTTTTGACAGTTTCGATGCTGAACCCTTTCAGCAACTTTTCTATATACTTATCTGTGAAAAACAAACATCCTCTTAGGATCTATCTCCATAGACTTTTTATTTTCAGAATGTTTGACCTAGGTTTTTGAAAAAAAAAAATTATATGTAACCACATCATAACTAATGTTAGTATGGGATTCTCTCACTGACCTTATGTAACTACATGATTCCTCATATCACATCGTTGTAGGTTTTGGGATCATCCCTATGTTCCCAATCTCCCTTGAGAAATACTTTCTCTGAATCCTTTGTAAGAATACCAAGTATCTTTCTAAAGGATGGGAGATCTTACTAGATCTATGAGGTGGGGGAAGTACTATATATACTGGCTCATCTTAAATAGGTTGTATAGGTCTTGTGACTCATTGTTCTTTAGAGATTTTCTCTTTGAGTTCATACTTCTACTATTTCTAAAAAAATAGTATGATTGCTCATAATCATATTGTGAACTACTGGGAAGAGAAAGCGACCTCCCAAACCCTTTTGGGATACCCCATAAATGAGCTTTCATAGACTTATCCTCTAACTTATCCACCATATTATATCTCATATGGTGTGATGAAACCAACTTTAGAGGAAACCTAATTTAAATTTTAAAAATTAAATCTTGTTCCTAAAGAAACAATAGTTAATCTAGTGATGTTCATGATCGACCGGATCATATCTCATATAGCACCATTGTTCCTCACATATACCCCATTGAGTCGAGGTGTACAAGGAGAATTCTATCATGAAAATATGCCATTCTTTTAGATAACCGACAAATTCTCCACTTGGTATTACATCTTCGATCTGATCGAAGTATCTTTAAAAATTTTTTGATTTATCTTTTCTACTTCACATCTAAATTCTTTAAACCTTTCAAAGTCTTTCAGATTTGTATCTCATATACATACCTATACCATGACTATTCATCAGTAAAAGTGATGAAGTAGTGATAACCTCTTAGTTTGGCTCATCAAATAGGCCATGCACATCATATGTGTACTAAGATAAATATCTCAGTGGTCCTATCCCTTTGACCCACAAAGGATAGTTTGGTCATTAATCCTCAAAGAGATAATTCATAGACTAGATATGACTTAACAGTCAATGAGCCTAAAAAATCCATTTTCTCTAGTTGGCAAATCATTTGTTCTCATACATGACCTAGCCAAAGGAACCATCTATATACTTTAAGTTTTTGGTTCTGGATCTCTTAGATCCAATGGCATTCACTTATTTGCTCAAATAAGTTCATAAATGCATCACCATGCAAATGATCAAGAACTAAATCCAAATGGTAATCACCAAGATTAGGTGCCCATAGCCTCAGTGCAACTTTTGCACCATTACTGACTCAAAAGAGTCACTTCACCTTCCCTCAGTCCTCTTCCTTCCTTAGACCTTATATTAAAGTGCGTAATATGCATTAGAGTCTAATGAAAATGAGAAAATTGTAAGATCAATTTTGAGCAATTTGTCATACTTTCCAAAAGTGTGTCAATATTTCTTTAGGTTCTCTAGGTATATACCTCTAAATTTTTCAAGATCCTTTAGTTACCAGTGTATTGACCAATTCAGTTAAGGTGCTATAATATTTATTCATATAATAGTTTCATAAACTATCCATATGAATAAAAAATTATAAGATAAAATTCATTAGCAATTTCTTATATATGGTTATGTCGAGCCTTTCAAGCTCTTCAATATCCTTGATCATCGATCATGGACAAACTGCCTATCATGTATCTTATGCACTGTGTGACTCTGATCATCTCATAACTATTGCAGATGAATCAGTATGTTATTGACAGTCTACATGTCCTTATATATATATTGGATTTCATCAACTATGAAGTCTAATTTATAGCACCTAACCTAATTGTCAACATCCAACCATTTGTCAAGTATAGCTCGTTGATCATGGATTGGACAAGCTGATGACATTGGATTAACCTGGTCAAAAACATGGCTTAATTTCTAAAAGCTAAGAACTATTCTTAAATTTTTGAACCAGAATATGCAATTGATTTCGGTTAAGTGGTTGATATCTAAGATTCAAGCTAGAGGGTTGGAAGCTGAAGAATTAATCATAGAAAATAAAGATTTAATTAGATGATTATATTTGTAATAGTTTGTTCTAGGAACTTTAAAAAATAAATAAAAGCTCCCACTAATTTTTTGAATCTCTCACACTCCTCGGGTGGAGAAACGGAAACCCTAATGCGATAAGTAGTTCTAGTGGGTGCTGCGATCCAATTGATGTATAGCATCTCACCTAACAATTATTGGTGACATGTATACTGATACGTAGATAACATTTTATCTAGATGCTTCTCCAAGCATATTGCAGTAACTTGGTCTCTAAGTCTTGTGGTCTTACCTATCAGTTATTGGCATATTTTTTAGTTAAGTCCAACCCACCATTCACCAGCTGGTGCAAAACCGTCGTTGGATCTCTCACCTAACAGTTATTGGGCCCAATCTTATCTTTACCCCAAGGCATCTAATGCCAATAGAATGGTTGTGCCTTCTCGATGCAATCGAACTACTGTAACCAGTCGAGAACGATCAACATTGGAAAAAGTACCCGCATCTCTACAATGGTGAAAGATCAGTAGACTTAATATTTAGTGAGAAGATTTAGATTTAGGTCTCTTCTAATTAGTCACATATATCTGATATAATGATTAATCTGATTTGGATTAGCACATTTCATGTCTGACCAATCTAGTCGGCATGGATGAACTCGGGTCAACAAATAACCTAATACAAAACATAATCTCCCATGATGGCCAGATAAGTCAAGATGAGTGGGGGTCCCCCCGTTGCTTTCTTTAGATATTAACAAATTAGCCAAGTCAGATAATGGAATCAATTAAATAACCACCATCTAATACTTGCCTTAGACACCAAATTGGTAGATTAGAATCAATTAGGTTAACCTATAGATCCGAGCTCGAACCACTAAGCCAAATTCGATCTTGACTTAATCAATTCACATCATATATGAATCAATTTGACCAACTACAATTAAATTCAATTTTGAGTCTCTTTGACCTAATCTCAACCAACTCTTGATTAGGTTTGATCAACCGCTCAAAATCAAAAAGGTTTCTAATCTGATCTAATCAATGACCCTAGTTATAGTTCAATCTCTAAACCTAATTTTTTCAACCCATACCCGAAGCCCATATTTTATGTATTAAAATTTAGATCTTAAATTCATAATTTTAGATCTTATAATTTCAAATCTTATTTCTCAATTAAGTGCATTATGATATGGGTTAAAGTTTAGATCTTGAAATAATTTCTAATCTAAACCATTTATATTGTATCTCATACAATATCGCTGTTTGCAGAAACGAGTCGACTTCATCTTGGTACATGAATCGACTTGTCACAATGAGTCGGCACATACTGAGACAAATAGAAACTTATAGACCTAGCCTATATATACCAGGATCTCAAGTCGACTTCAACAAATTCAGTCGACTCACCAAGCACTCGAGTCGATCCAATTGAAAATCATATCGACTCCACAGGCATACCAGTCACAGTTTCATATTTTCATACAAATAGAACCTAGAATTTTGGATCTAGAATTTTACAAAAATTAAGTTTTAGGCCATATGGAAAATAATATATCAAATATAATATTTTAGTGATCTAAAATATATAAAAATATATGCATAATATTATTTAAATATAAAACATGTATCATATATAAATTTTTTGTTTGCTATTCATCTTCATGGGAAACATCACAGTCGACATCCCTACACGTCATAACAGAGAATCCATCGAATGGGCAAAAGAGAGATTTTAATCCCTTCATCATCTTATGATCGGACAGCTATGGCGACTATGCCAATTTGATTACTATACTACTAAGAATTTAATTTAATATATCACATATATAATTAATAAAAAATCAGATTTAATTATCTTTCACATGTCAAACATATGAACAATAACATTAAATCTATGTATGTAAGAAAAGTTTTAGCAATTCTACTAGATCCAAATTAAATTCTAAATGATATATTCAGATCTAAAACTAATTTCAGATCTGAATAACTCATGATTTATTTCATATATAAAATAATTTTAGATCCAAAATAATCTTATAATCATATTATAGCATGTAAAAAATTTAGATCTAACCTTAATCGATGTTCTACATCAGTCTAGGATAACTATTCAGCATAACAGGATTATGCCAGGACAACCTTATTTTAGAATGAGTAGATCATCAAACTAACCTTCAAATCTGATTTCTACAAATCAAATTTTAGATCTAAGAGATTTTCATGTTCGTATCAGAACCTGTGCTCTGATGCCACTGTTAGAAAGCCGCTACGGTTTCATACGTATAGTTCAAAAATTTTTTCTAGACATGATGCAGTAAAAAAATAAATAAATTAAAATATTTTTAATTAAACTATATATCTGATCTGATCTAAAAATTATAGTAAGAATCTTGATATGAATATGCAACCATGATCTGAAATCTGAAAAAGAAAATAAATGATAGAAAAATAAATTAGAGATCAAATCTCTATACCTTTGGATCTGTAGATGTCCAGGGTTCTAACCGTAGCCACGCATGTGCCCGACCTCTACTGGTATCCATAAGAAGATATTTGATCAGAGCATCGAGATCACTAGTGTGCTAGTACCTTACAGATCTCACTCCTTATTCTTGGATCTAGATCTCTTCTTCTAGATCTTGAAAAAAGAGATCACTATGCAAACTCTTTCACGCTAATCCGATGGGATCTAAATCAGATTATCATGAAGAGAAGAAGAGCCTTTCTTCTTCTCTTCTTCTCTCTCTTTTCTCTTCTTAAATCTGATCTCTATCAGATTTGAGCATTGGATGAAGGGGAGAAGGAAGGAGGAGGCATTGGGAAGAAGACCTTCTCCTCTTCGCGCATGCCACCTTTTTCATCTTAATTTTTTGTCATACCAACCTACACACACCTTTTTTTCACATCAAAACTCTTCCTAACACCCAAGGGATCTAATCTCTTAAATCATAGGTGTTCAAATCCAAATCAGTGGATAGAAGGGCTTTGAGATAATTTTGTAATGTAAGAAAGAAATCTCCTCTCACAATTAATGCACGTCCTCCTTCTCTAATTTTTTTATCATACAAAAAAAAATTTCCACACCCTAATCAGATATATTTCTATCTTATTTTGAATTATATTCAAATAAAAAAAAATTGGATGAGAAAGAATACCAGATAAGGTGGGGTGCCAATTATTGGCGCCCCCTCTCCTTCACACACGTGAAAACAAAAGGAGGCGCATCTTCACACGTTCCCTACCTTTCTGTTGGGTATAAAATACCCGCAGCCGAAATCGACAGCGGAACGGCTCCGCCCGGACTCCTACGAGAGCCGGGCTCCTCCATCAACAGCAGAACGACTCTGCCCGGACTCCTACGGGAGCCGGGCTCCTCCATCAACAGCAGAACGGCTCCGCCCGGACTCCTACGGGAGCCGGGCTCCTCCATCAACAGCAGAACGGCTCCACCCGGACTCCTACGGGAGTCGGGCTCCTCCATCAACAGCAGAACGGCTCCGCCCGGACTCCTACGGGAGCCGGGCTCCTCCATCAACAGCAGAACGGCTCCGCCCGGACTCCTACGGGAGCCGGGCTCCTCCATCAACAGCAGAACGGCTCCGCCCGGACTCCTACGGGAGCCGGGCTCCTCCATCAACAGCAGAACGGCTCCGCCCGGACTCCTACGGGAGCTGGGCTCCTCCATCAACAGCAGAACGGCTCCGCCCGGACTCCTACGGGAGCCGGGCTCCTCCATCGGCAGCAGGACGACTCCGTCCGGATTCCTATGGGAGCCAGGCCCCGCCTGCAACTTCAGTTCCGAGAGGGTTTCGCCCGGACTCCTATGGGAGCCAAGCTCCGACCTCGGTCTCCGACCTCAGCATCAGCCGCTGGAGCCGAACCCCACCCACGACCTCAACCGAGGGGGGGACTCCTCCCGGACTCCTGCAAAGGCCGAACTCCGACCGCTGCCGAGCCTTGATCGACAGATCCGCGTCCCTTGGCAGATAACAATAACTGCCAAGATCCTGTTCCACTTCCTGTAGTGGATTCTGTGCGGCTCCACCTCCCCCTGCGACAGGTGCTGCACGATCCCACTACTCTCTGACAGGCTGTGTCGACAGCTATGATGCTGCTCCGCTCCCTGCGGCAGGTGCTGCACGATTCCACTACTCGCTGACAACTAGCGGCAACGGACGTCGCTCCACTACCTGTAGCGGGCTATGATGATGGCCACGTGTTTGCTCCATTATCTTTCGCAATCAATTCTCCTGACCATGGGCGGCCCACGACTAGGCGGTTACAAATGTCGCCATCAGTCCGTTGCCTCCCCCGCCTATAAAAGGGGGACTCAGATACGTTATTCTTTAAGCTCTTTTGCCTTATCTCAAAACTCTGCTAAACTCTCCGTTCGAGCACTCCATTCTTGTTGAGGCAGAGAACTGACTTGAGCGTCGGAGGGTCTTGCCGGAGCAACCCAACCTCCGGTTTAGACTTCCCTTGCAGGTCCCGGCGGCGACCGCGGCTTCCTCAACTCCAGCTTCTCCGGCGCAGGCGGATTTTTGCACCAACAGGATTGGCGCTAGAGGAAGGGCGCGTGTCTTCGCAGCACCCTTGTTCTTGAAGGAGCGGTCAACGGATCCGCTTCCGGCCATCTTTTCTGGCATCCCATCCTCTTTTCCCCATCCGATGCCCTCTCGCGAGGTTTCTGCACAACTACCTCCAGCTATGGTTGCTGATAAAGGATGGCCGGATGACCAGTCTTCGCCAGATTCCGTCAACGTCATCTCGGAGGAATCCCGGCAGGAGGCAATTATCACATCAGCTGCACCCCTCAAGCGGCAAAAAGTTGAAGAGCCCATAGCCTTCACTGAAGAAGATGCCCAGGGAGTCCAATTCCCTCATAACGACGCGGTCGTAGTTTCTTTGAATATAGCAGATTATGATGTCCGTCGCATTCTCGTCGACAACGAAAGTTCGGCCGACATCTTATTCTACAATGCCTTTTCGAGAATGGCCGCTCTTGGCGGTCATCTAAGGCCAATGTGCTCCCCCTTGATATGGTTTACTGGTGACTCCGTTCCGACGGAAGGAACGATAGCTCTAACTGTGACCGCGGGTCAGCATCCAAAGCAGTCCAGAGCCCTGGTGAATTTCCTGGTGGTAAAGGCGCCATCTGCCTACAACGCAATTCTTGGCCGACCCGGCCTCAATGCCCTCAGAGCCGTTGTTTCAACCTACCATTTGAAGTTGAAGTTCCCCACTGACAAGGGGATTGGAGAAGTTCGGGGAGACCAAGCGCTGGCCAGGCACTGCTACAATATTGCCCTGCAAAGAAGTGATCAAGCAGACCTCTGTCCAGTCGACGGGTTGGATGCGCGCGACGACCTCACTGAAGAGAGGGGCGGCCCGATCGAGGACCTAATACCAATTCCTTTGAATGATGGGAATGCGGAGCATGTGGTGTTAATTGGCTCCAACCTGGAAAAGGAGGTGCGGACGCATCTCATGGATTTCCTCCGAAGGAATGCAGACGTTTTCGCATGGGTCCCGGCGGATCTGCCGGGGATTGACACAGAAGTCATGGAACATCATCTGGTGGTCGACCCTAAACACCGGCCAACAAGAGAAAAAATCCAGAGTCATGCCCCGGAGAGGCAGAAGGCAATAGCCGAGGAAGTGGATAAACTTCTCAAGGCCGGATTCATCAAGGAGGTCAACTATCCGGAATGGATCACCAATGTTGTCTTGGTTAAGAAAGCAAACGGCAAGTGGAGGATGTGTATCGATTTCAAAAAGCTGAACAAGACTTGTCCAAAGGACAGCTACCCCCTTCCCAGGATCGACCAACTGGTGGATGCTACCTCGGGCCACGAGCTTCTCACTTTTATGGATGCATTCTCCGGCTATAACCAGATTAGGATGGCATCGGAAGATGAAGAAAAGACTGCTTTTATCACTAATCACGGCCTTTACTGCTACAGGGTTATGCCGTTCGGCCTCAAGAATGCGGGCGCAACCTATCAACGACTGGTGAACAAAATCTTCAAGGAGCAGATCGGCCGAAATATGGAAGTTTATGTGGACGATATGCTCGTGAAAAGCAGGTCTTCCGGGAATCATGTCACCGACCTCGAAGAAACCTTTGGCGCTCTTCAAAAGTATAGAATGAAGCTGAACCCAACCAAATGCGCCTTCGGGGTAACCTCGGGGAAGTTCCTGGGCTTCATGGTATCAGGGCGCGGGATCGAGGCCAATCCGGAGAAAATCCGTGCCATCCAAAATATGATTGTCCCAAGATCGATCAAAGAGGTTCAGTGCCTCACGGAAAGAGTTGCGGCTCTTAATCGCTTTGTCGCAAGGTCGGTCGAGCGATGTCTGCCCTTCTTTCAAACTCTCAAGCAGCCGAAGAACTTCTGTTGGACCCCTGAATGCCAACAGGCATTCGAAGAATTGAAAAGCTATCTTGGCTCACCCCCATTGCTGGCGAAGCCCGAGCCCAAGGAAGAATTATTTTTGTACCTGGCAGTCTCTCCCACAGCCCTTGCAGCCGTCCTTGTTAAGGAGGAAATGAAAGTCCAGCGACCGGTCTACTACATTAGTCGCGTGTTGAGGGACGCCGAGATCAGGTATACTAGATTAGAAAAACTGACCTACGCTTTGTTGATTGCAGCTCGGAGACTCCGGCCTTACTTTCAAGGGCACACGGTGACGTTACTCACCGACCAACCGATCAAGGCGGTTTTGCACCGAGTTGATATCTCCGGGAGGATGGCGAAATGGGCAATCGAGCTCACAGAATTCGACATCAACTACAAGCCTAGACCGGCGATAAAAGCCCAGGTGTTGGCGGATTTCATAGTAGAATGCACCATCCCCGAGGAGGCCGAACCTGAGCAAAACAAAATTGACGACCTGAGGACTCAACCGAACTCCCCCGATGAAGAAGCCAATTCGTCCGATAGCTTTTGGACCCTCCATGTGGACGGATCGTCCAACATGGCAGGCGCGGGTGCAGGCCTGATCTTGACCAGCCCGGAGGGAGTCGTTGCGGAGTACGCTCTGCATTTCGAATTCCCCGCAACAAACAATGGAGCGGAGTATGAAGCTCTGATCGCAGGATTGAGGATCGCCAGGGAGCTCGGAATAGGTCAACTCCGGGTGCACAGCGATTCCCAACTTGTGGTGGGGCAGGTCAGCGGGAGCTTTGAAGTGCGGGAGGACAGTATGGCCAAATATCTCGAAAAAGTGAAGGAGTTCATTCCTGCCTTTGGCAATTTCGACATCAGGCAAATTCCAAGGTCGGAGAACATCTGAGCCGATCTTCTCTCCAAACTGGCGACATCGGTTCCGGCCGAATTGCCAAAAGGCATCCTCTTTGAAGTTCTAAAGCATCCGAGTACGGAGGAGCCGCGACTCGTAATGGAGATCGACCATGAGCCCAGCTGGGTCGACCCGCTGATAACCTATCTTAGAGATGGGGTTCTCCCCCAGGACGCGAAAGAAGCCCAGAAACTCCAGAATCAAGCCTCCCGGTACATCCTTTATGAGGGCAAATTGTACAAAAGATCGTACTCCTTGCCCCTCTTAAGATGCCTCCGACCCTCAGAAGTTGACTACGCTCTATGGGAAATACACGAGGGAGCTTGCGGAAGCCATTTAGGTGCCAGGTCCCTATCCCACAAGCTACTCCGCCAAGGGTATTACTGGCCATCAATGCATCGTGATTCAATCGAATATGTCAAAAAGTGTGATCGATGCCAGAGGTACGCCAACGTCCAGAGACAACCTGCTACCGAGCTTACACCCTTGAGTGCCCCATGGCCTTTTGCGCAGTGGGGGATGAATATTCTTGGTCCCTTTTCCATGGCGTCTGGTCAAAGGAAATTCCTCCTTGTGGCAATCGACTACTTCACCAAATGGGTCGAGGCCGAGCCACTAGCCAAAATCACAGAAGCGAAAGTACAGGATTTCGTCTGGAAATCGATCGTGTGCAGGTTCGGTTTGCCTAGAACCCTCATCACTGATAACGGACGGCAGTTCGCGGGAGCCAGATTTGCTGAATTCTGTGAAGACCTAAACATCTCCCACAAATTCACATCAGTGGCCCATCCCCAGGTGAACGGTGAAGCCGAGGTAACAAACAGAACCCTTTTGCAGGGAATTAAGACCAAGCTCGAAAGAGCAAAAGGGACTTGGGCGGACGAACTTTATCATATACTATGGGCTTATCGGACCACCCAGAGGTTGCCTACAGGAGAGACTCCCTTTGCTCTAGCCTTTGGTACGGAAGCCATCATCCCGATCGAGCTTAAACTCCCGTCGGCACGAGTCGTGACATTCGACGAACCCCAAAACGCGCAAAGCCTCAGAGCCAACCTCGACCTATTGGAAGAAAGGCGGGAGATTGCTCAGGTTCGAATGGCCGCCTATAGACAGAAAGTTGCCCGATATTACAACGCCCGAGTGAAGAACAAGGCATTCAAAGCAGGGGACCTAGTGCTCCGATGAGCTGCTGTCTCACAACCACAGGGCCAGGGGAAGCTTGCCCCAAACTGGGAGGGACCTTATGAGGTCAAAGAAGTAGTTCGACCTGGAACTTATTACCTTAAGGAACTCGGAGGAGCCGACCTCCCGCGACCTTGGAGCTCAGAAAACTTACGAATGTACTACCAATAATTTCATCCTAAAAAAAAAAAAAAAAAAAATGCGTGCCCGTTTGTCTTGGGACAATTCAAGCAGACGATATCGAAAACGAGAGGGCAACCTTATAAAGGTTGAAGGCCCGGTTCTTTTAGACCGGATGGGGGGAGAGGCCTAGCAACGCCCATATGTGCCCCCACAGCCCTGTTAGGGACAGGAGGAGAACCTCGCCCTAACTTGAGCAAAGTCGAAGGCCCGATTCTTTTAGACCGGATGGGGGGAGAGGCCTAGCAACGCCCATATGTGCCCCCACAGCCCTGTTAGGGACAGGAGGAGAACCTCGCCCTAACTTGAGCAAAGTCGAAGGCCCGGTTCTTTTAGACCGGATGGGGGGAGAGGCCTAGCAACGCCCATATGTGCCCCCACAGCCCTGTTAGGGACAGGAGGAGAACCTTGCCCTAACTTGAGCAAAGTCGAAGGCCCGGTTCTTTAGACCGGATGGGGGGAGAGGCCTCACAACGCCCTATCGTGCCCCCGCGGCCCTGTCAGGAACAGGAGGAGAACCTCGTCTTGACATGAGCGAAGTGGAAGGCCCGGACTCCTACGGGAGCCGGGTTCCGCCGCCAAAGGGACTTCGCCCAGACTCCTACGGGAGCCGGGTTCCGCCGCCAAAGGGACTTCGCCCGGACTCCTACGGGAGCCGGGTTTCGCCGCCAAAGGGACTTCGCCCGGACTCCTACGGGAGCCGGGTTCCGCCGCCAAAGGGACTTCGCCCGCACTCCCACGGGAGCCAGACTCTACCGTTAACATCAGCTACAGGACAACTCCACCCGGACTTCTACGTAAGCCGGGCTTTATTCGTAACCTTGATTACAGAAAAACTTTGCCCCAACTTTTACGAATCGAGCTACTCCAACCTCCGGAGGGCTTCTCCGTTCGGACTATCAAGGGAGCCAAACTTAGCCTCGACTTCAGCGGAGAAAAATCCAAACAAACCTGACAAGCGGGTATCTCCAAACGACATGAACTGAAAAGGTCGCCGACGACCCTGGAACGACGTAACACAGACAAAGAGAAGGGAAGGAAAATGAAGGAGTTCGGCAGACGACTTTTTAACACAAGATGCAAACAAGGTACAGAAACCACTTTTTCATTTAACAGAAATACACGTTACAGGACCCGGTGGGTCAGAAAAAAAAAAAAAAAAAAAAAGAAGATACACGTCATCGCAAGTATCGCGGGCACGGTTCGGGCAGGACGAACCAGAGACCGCTCCGAGCTACGAACTCCGTCTCTATCCTTCTCAGTCGCATTCTCCAATGCGTGTAACAGCTCTCGCCCATCTCGCCTCATTCTGTTCCCAAGGTCCCAATCTTAATAGGAAAGGGGCAGGGTAGATCCCCGGAGACGGAGGAGACAACGACGGCCGCCGCTCGAGATGCTCCGGCAAGGTCGGCATGCGTTACTTCCACCGTCCCGGCAACAAGTTCTACTGCCCCACCGTCGACACCGACCGCCTCTGGTCTCTCGGCCCCGACGGCGTCAAGGATCCCGTCATGGCTTGTAACGGCTATTCTGCCCTCTTGACCGGTATCACCCCGCCTTGCTACTCCGAGATTCGCGGGCAGAACAACCTCACCGACATCCCCCATTATTAAACCCCTATTGTTGAAAGAATTCTTCCTTGGGCTCCTTTTGGGATGATGGAGATTTCCACCGGCCGCCATTTTCCTTCTCTCCTTCCTCCAAACCCTAAGAATTCCCTCGAGGACAGCCTCCCGAGTGGATAACATGGTATAAGGGGAGGAGACAGGAACTGGGGCGAGAGAAGCAGGACTCTCAGATGAAAGAATCGCGCCAGGATGAAATCACGAAGGGACTGAGGGGTTTAAATAGCCGATGGATCCTGGCGCAATTATGGCAGCGGGTATTCCTGGGCCAACTGGCGTGTGCCGCGTGGCGCGCTTATCCCCTTCACCGCCATCAAGGGTTGACCGCTCGTGAATTCCCGCAGAGCGACGCTTGGGATCGCGTTTCGATGGGAACTCCGAAAAGACTTTTCAAGTCACCTTCACCGAAAAACGGATTCTGACGTGCGCGCATTAAATGGGGGCGGCAGTGCGCTAAATTCGAAGGGGCGATTCCGGCTGCG
Source organism: Elaeis guineensis (assembly GCF_000442705.2). Taxonomy (NCBI): domain Eukaryota; kingdom Viridiplantae; phylum Streptophyta; class Magnoliopsida; order Arecales; family Arecaceae; genus Elaeis; species Elaeis guineensis. The sequence continues at coordinate 62,451,739 of NC_025998.2, forward strand.
CACATCTCTCTCTGTATACTTCCTTCGCTTGAAATTCAAACTCGGAAATAGGGGGACTGGTGTTGGGTATAAAATATCCGCAGTCGAAATCGACAGCGGAACGGCTCCGCCCGGACTCCTACGGGAGTCGGGCTCCTCCATCAACAACAGAACGGCTCCGCCCGGACTCCTACAGGAGCCGGGCTCCTCCATCAACAGCAGAACGGCTCCGCCCGGACTCCTACGGGAGCCGGGCTCCGCCATCAACAGCAGAACGGCTCCGCCCGGACTCCTACGGGAGTCGGGCGCCTCCATCAACAGCAGAACGGCTCCGCCTGGACTCCTACGGGAGCCGGACTCCTCCATCAACAGCAGAACGACTCCGCCCGGACTCCTACGGGAGCCGGGCTCCTCCATCAACAGCAGAACGGCTCCGCCCGGACTCCTACGGGAGCCGGACTCCTCCATCAACAGCAGAACGGCTCCGCCCGGACTCCTACGGGAGTCGGGCTCCTCCATCAACAGCAGAACGGCTCCGCCCGGACTCCTACGGGAGCCGGGCTCCTCCATCAACAGCAGAACGGCACCGCCCGGACTCCTACGGGAGCCGGGCTCCTCCATCAACAGCAGAACGGCTCCGCCCGGACTCCTACGGGAGCCGGGCTCCTCCATCAACAGCAGAACGGCTCCGCCCGGACTCCTACGGGAGCCGGGCTCCTCCATCGGCAGCAGGACGACAGAGCCGCCCGGACTCCTACGGGAGCCGGGCTCCTCCATCAACAGCAGAACGGCTCCGCCCGGACTCCTACGGGAGCCGGGCTCCTCCATCGGCAGCAGGACGACTCCGTCCGGATTCCTATGGGAGCCAGGCCCCGCCTGCAACTTCAGTTTCGAGAGGGTTTCGCCCGGACTCCTACGGGAGCCAAGCTCCGACCTCAGTCTTCGACCTCAGCATCAGCCGCTGGAGCCGAACCCCACCCACGACCTCAACCGAGGGGGGGACTCCTCCCGGACTCCTGCAAAGGCCGAACTCCGACCGCTGCCGAGCCTTGATCGACAGATCCGCGTCCCTTGGCAGATAACAATAACTGCCAAGATCCTGTTCCACTTCCTGTAGTGGATTTCGCACGGCTCCACCTCCCCCTGCGACAGGTGCTGCACGATCCCACTACTCTCTGACAGGCTGTGTCGACAGCTATGATGCTGCTCCGCTCCCTGCGGCAGGTGCTGCACGATCCCACTACTCGCTGACAACTAGCGGCAACGGACACCGCTCCACTACCTGCAGCGGGCTATGATGATGGCCACGTGTCTGCTCCATTATCTTTCGCAATCAATTCCCCTGACCATGAGCGGCCCACGACCAGGCAGTTACAAACGTCGCCATCAGTCCGTTGCCTCCCCCGCCTATAAAAGGGGGACTCAGATACGTTATTCTTTAAGCTCTTTTGCCTTATCTAAAAACTCTGCTAAACTCTCCGTTCGAGCACTCCATTCTTGTTGAGGCAGAGAACTGACTTGAGCGTCGGAGGGTCTTGCCGGAGCAACCCCACCTCCGGTTTAGACTTCCCTTGCAGGTCCCGGCGGCGACCGCGGCTTCCTCAACTCCAGCTTCTCCGGCGCAGGCGGATTTTTGCACCAACACTTTCATTTTATGAATTCTAAAGAGAGTCTCAAAGAACTAGAGCTCTCTGAGTCATTGTTCATCTGGTTTAAATTTGATCTCAATCAGGTTCAAATTGAGTTCAAATCGAGTTGAATTCGAAAGGCTATCAAGCCTGATCCAATCTAGCTTAAAATTCAAATCTGATTTGGATAATTAAATCCATGTAATATTAAATTAAATTAAATTAAATTTAATTTAAATTAAATTAATTATAACTTAATTTATAATTTAATTAATCTTAAAAAAATTATAATATTTATAATTAAGTCCCTGTGCTAACAATTAGCAGCTGCCAAAACTATAACGATTACAAATTGTAGTTTTTAAAATTTAAACTATCAATCTGATTGATAATTTGAATATGATTCAAACTATTGATCAAATCATGCTCCTTTTGTATGTAACCCCTCAAGTTCTATTCTGTTTGATAGTGAGACATACTGTGATCTCCATCATAGTATCATCAAAACTCTTTTCGATGGACTGAAATGATTCCAACTCACCTCAACAAAGATCATTGATCCAAAAATGATCTTAGTGAGTTCTCATGATCCATCAGTGTCGTATAGCAATATATAGTGGTAACCCAGTAGAATAGAAAAGTGAACCCCTAAGTGTAGTTATCGTATGATATAATCCCTCTATCGTGAGTCCCGACTAGATAGAGGTCATGGAGAACTCGTCAAACCTCATCATCGGTCATATGCTAGATTGACTCGACTCGAGTTCATCTGTGAATTTTATGAAAATTTTTTTCTAGTATTCACACTTACTATGGCCGAAGATTTTTTGAACTCAGTCTTACAAATCACATAGGAGTTCTCCTTTTCTACCAAGGTCGATAGTTTCCATCTAAGTGCATCCTACTCCAAACAGTAAACATGAACCTACAATAGCCGACATACACAGCAAAAACTCGAATGGCTAGGGACCAAGGGAATGTACAATCAAACTAAGTAGCCTCACTGCGAATAGCCAATACACTGCAGATCAAAGGACCAGTCACACCACTACAGCATCAAAAAAAATCACTGACGAGTGAGTAGACATTCAAGTGGTTTCTCATGTTGGTTACACTCAGTGCAAGTTATTTTCTAACAACCACCTGCACTTTCATCTTAGTGTTTCTACACTGCAGACTCAAAACTCATTTACCCTAAAGAGAGATGATCCATGCTCCAATCTTGAATAGATTGATCACTATCCTTCGTGACGATCCTTCGATCATGAGCATTCAAAAATTAACTACTAATGATGTATGTCTCAAATTCTCAACACCTTAAGAATATATAAAATTATCTTTATTAATTTCTAGGATAAATCATAGACACATATGATATGATTGGTTTTAAAGACTACCCATCAAGTATAAAATATATCCTAGAGAAAGGTATGTGTCTATCAAGATTAGCTTCTAGGGCATACATCTAACAAAAGTAATTGGGCCAGCCAAAGATAGAAGTCCACCTTGAGAAGATGGGACTTAGATTAGTGGCCAAATGGCTTTAATCCACATAGGAGATTGTTAGATGTATGTCCTAGAAGCTAATATAATTGACACATTATAATAATTCTAAGACATAATTTTGTGCTTAATTCATTGATTTGATCAATAAAGGATAAGTTTGATTTTTATTCAAGTGTGATGTATCCTTGAATTATCTATGAAATTAATATTTCGATGTATATTCTCAAAGTATTGAGAATTAGAGATATATATATAATTTCTAAATGCTCCCTATCACAGCATCATTATGAGAATGGTGATCGATTCGAATAGATCTCATGCACAGATTGCTTCCTTCGGGATAGATGAGTCTCTGGTCTATAGTATAGAAATACTGAGCGATGAGTGTGGATAGTTGTTAGAGAATAACTAGTACTGAGCATGATCATATGAGAGATCACTTGGACTTCTACTCGACCATTAGTGATTGTCTTGATGTTGCAGTTGTGTGAATAGTCTTTTGACCTATGATGGTATGACTGCTCATAGTGAGGCTGCTGGAGTTTGACTGATATATAAATATGATATTAATGAGTCCTTATAGTAGATGTTGGTGATAGCTGGTCCACTGTAAGAGTAAGGTATGTATCTAGATAAAAATTATCATCTTTGATAGAGAAAAATAGTCCTATGGAATTTGAGAGGCTAAATTCGAGAATTTGTAGCCACAGCAATGTGATTGTTGGAAAATTTTTTTTATAAGAATCACAATTTGACTTGAGCTAATCGAATCTATCATATGATTGATGATGAGGTTTGACGATTTATCCATGACCTGTCATCTAGTCGAGACTCACGATAGAGGGACTAAATCACATGTGAATTACACCTTGAGATTTTTTTTTTATTCTACTGGGTTGCCACTATATACTACTAATTATCATTGGTGGATAGTGAGAGCTCATTAGGATTACTCAAATGGACAATCTTTGATGAGTTAGAATGAAATTATTCCGACCCATTAAAAAGAGTTTCAATAATGCTATGATAAAGATCATTATATATCTTACTATCAGATAGAATTGAATCTATGGGGTCATACAATAAACAAATTAGATCTGGAATAAGCAATTGGGCTTATAAAGTCTCATTTGGGTTTAAAGAAATTCTATTGCATTCAGGCTAATCTTGCTAGCATATGGTTGGATCCAATTTTCTCTTTGTACTTAAATTATTTATTTGATAAGATTAATTTAAATTTAATTATCTACTTATAATCTTAATGAATTAGATTTATTGAGCTCCAACTGTTGGGTGCCTAGGGGTTTTGGATCAAATGAATTAAGGGTTCAAACTCTTAATCAATTTTCTTGATAGTTTTGATTGGGCGCCACTTGATTTGATCAAGTTGGACGTGCACACACTAGAGAGGGCATGTGGACCTGATTGGGGCATCCCATGGCAGCCATATGGTGTGTGTATTTGTTGGTGCAACGGCTCTAAAAGTTGGCACCTAAAGGATCTCCTAAAGGGGGTCAAATGACTAAAGGAATAAGGATTCCTAATGCAAGTAGGACTTGTATTAAGTGGTAGTTTGATTTTGAATAGGATTCAAACCTTATGCCTATTTAAAGGAACCTTCCCTAAGGTTCCGTAGCTCTAAATTTCAGTAGCCCATGCCTCCTTTAGAAGCTCCCCACACCCCCTCTCTCTTCTCCCTCTCTTCTCCCGTTGAAGTCCAATGCCCAAGAAGTTAGGCATCCCACTTCTCCATGCCCAAGAGGAGCTTGGGTGTCTCTTTGCTTTCTAATTTTTCAGTCCTTGATTACTTTATAATCAAGAAAAAAAAAGTAAGAGAAGAAAAAAAAAAGATCAAGAAAAAGATCAAAGAGTTAATCGTGATCTAGACTTCGTTCAGATTCGCAGGCTGATTGTTCTTAGAGAAGAAGGATCAACACCAAATAGTGCTATTCCAAACTAATCCTGAGTAGATACTCGTAGAGATCGGGTACTTGTATAGATAAAAAGGAATCTACATTCTTTGAGATCTAGATTTGAAAAAAAAAAATTACGAAATAGGTATGTAATTCAGTCACATATTCAATTTCAGTATAAAATTCAACATGTGTTCAATTTCAGCATATGAAGTAGATCCTTATATTCTATATTTTATAGATGCATGATTAAGATTAAAAAATATTTTAATATTCTATTCCATTGTGTTGTTTAGAAAAAAAATTATGAAAGATACATACATACTCTAACATGAAATTCTAACAATTTTGATGACATCAGTATGGGAATATCATTTCCAATAAAGAGTATGTCATTCACATATAAAATGAGGAAGGTGATAGCACTACCATGACCTTTTTGAAGATGCACGGCTCCTTATCATTCTTGATGAAATCAAACAATTTGATTACATCATTAAAATATATGTTCCAACTCTGAGATGCTTGCTTAAGTCCATAAATGGACCTTTGTAATTTGCAAACCTTGTGATCACTATCACTGAAAGTGAGACCAAGCGACTGCTCCATATAGATATCTTTCTCAAGATATCTATTTAAGAATGCCATTTTCACATCCATTTGCTATATTTTATAGTCAAAATATGCTACAATTGCAAGTAATGTGTGGATGGACTTGAGCAAGGCCACAAATGAGAAGGTATCCTGATAATCAATACCTTCATGCTGACTATACCCTTTCGCTACGAGCCTCTCTTTAAAGGTCTCTATCTTTCCATCTGCACCAATCTTTCTCTTGTAGATCTATTTACACCGAATAGGTACAATACCTTCGGATGGATCCACAAAGGTCTAGACTTAGTTTGAGCACATCGAGTCAATTTTTGACTTCATTGCCTCTAACCATTTTTTGAAGTCAATATCTGATATTACCTCGTCATAGGTTTTAGGGTCATCTCCATATATTCCATTTTTTATGAGAAATATTTCCTCTGCATCTTCTGAGATAATACCTAAATACCTCTTAGGAGGATGAAAAATCCTACTAGACTTATGAGATAGAGGAGGAGATGCATGGATTGGCTCTAATCGAATCGATTCCTCAGGTTCCAAAGCTTGTGGCTCTTCAGAGACTTTCTCCTCGAGCCCAATCTATCTTCCTATGCCTCCATCTTGAATGAACTATTTTTCAAAAAAGACTGCATATCGACTCATAATCACATTATGTTCTTTCAAGATATAAAAATAGTACCCTAATGACTCTTTAAGATACCATATAAAACAAGCTTTTAGAGACCTAGTTTCTGACTTGTCCGCCTGTTGTCGCTTGACATGAGCCGGACAATCCTAAGTCTTTGAAGGAAAAACCATCTTTTTCCTGTGTAGGATCTTCCAGATTTCATCAAATCTGGGGTGGAATAAATTTTAAATTTTATCCTATGCTATTTCAGATCTAATGTCTGGTAGATCTAATTTTATTATCTGATATTTTAATTTCAAAATTAAATCTAAAAGTATGAGAAATATAGACATACCTCAAGGGTAATCTAATTACCCTGTAGATGATCGCAGCACTGCCTGAGATTCTGATGTAGCCACGCAAGTACCTGGCCTCTACCAGTATCCACTCAGGTAGGATCTGGAACGTCTTCTCCTCATGATTCTATGCTCCAAAAATCAGATCTAAATCTGATTAGGAAGATCTTCAAAAGTCTTCCTGAAGTTGGAGCAGCAGCCTGTCGAAAAAGTCCTGCAGCCTTCTGTTCCAGGCGTCACCACGCCTTGCACCTATGCCAGATGAATGTCCAACTTCTTGGACGTGAAGAGGGGAGAAAGGAGAGCAGGTAGGACATAGAGAAGAGGGGAGGGGGTGGTAGCCAATAGATTTTTTGCACAAAACAAGTTCTACCCCGAAACCCTAGGTGCAGCAGGGTTTATATAGACCCTGTATGCTGCGCAGTGCCACATCATTCGACCAATCAAAAAATTTCAATAAATTCTGGAAAAATTCTGATTGGTGGAGTGATGTCATATGATCACATCAGATAAGAATCCTCATGCTCTCTCCTATGTTGGCGCCAACAATGGATAGGCTCAAATAAGGTGGCGCCAAAGAGTCCAAGTTTATCAGGACTCTTTGGTTCTTATCCATTTGGGGCGCCCACTTAAATCCAATTGGGCTCATGCCATAATCTGATTATGGCACCCAATTTGATTAGGTTTAGGCATGTGGACACTCCACAAAAATTCTTCAATAAGTCCTCTTCAGTTTAAGACCTATATGTCAACTTTTGACAGATGTCCTAAAATGAAATTGGCAGGTGCTAGAAATTAGCAGGTGTTGTCTTAAATTCATCTCATGAATTAAGACAAGCCTTTTCTAAGCTCGACAAGTTTCATTTAAACTGAGAGAAACCTTCCCAAGGTTCTCTGGATGAGCCAGATCATATTTGGCTCAGTAGAAACAGAAAAGATTACACGAGGAGAAAGTTAGGCTCAATCGAGTGCTAGCACGATTTCTTTGAACCTAATTGGATCTTATCCAAATCAATTGGGCTAGCCAATTAATGACATCCAGACCCTAACCCTTGTTTATGTGACCCAGTTAGGTTCAATTTTGTATGGTAATGAGATATGTCGTGATCTCATCATCGACATCATCGAAACTCCTTTCGATGGATCAGAACTCTTCTGATTCAGACAATTAGAATGATCGATCATCAAAATCATTCTAATTGCTCCCAAAATCCATCAGTGACACCTAGCAGTATATGGTGGCAACCCATCAGAACTGAAGATGAACCTCTCGGTACAGCTACCTGTGTGATTGAGTTTCTCTATCATGAGTCCCGACTGAATTAGGGTTAAGGTGAACTCGTCAAACCCAACATCAGTCATATGAATCAATCGATCGATCTGAGTCCGATGTGAAACCCCAATGGAAAACTCTTTTCCATTATTTCACTCTGCCATGGCCATGGGCTTAAGGACTCGATCTTTCGATCACCATAGGACTACTCCTCTCATCCACCGAGGTTGATAGATCCCATCTTGATGCGATCTGGTTCCTACAATGAATATGCTACAGCCAACATACACCTCAGGGTTCTGGATGGCTAGGAGATCGAGTTATGGTGTAGTCAAACTATAATACACTCAAGGTGAACCGACGATGCACCTCAGATCAAAGAACTAGACACACAACTGTAGCATCGAGCTAGTCATCGACGAGAAGGTAGACTTCCTTATGACTGCTCGAGATGGTCACGCTCAGTACTCTCATTCTCAACGAATACCTATACTCTCGCTCCGGTGTCTCCACACTGTAGACTCAAGATTCATCTACCTTAAGAAAGCGATCGTACACCAACCTTCCGGATCGATCACCATCCTCGTGTGATCCTATGGTCAGGAGCAGTTTATGAGTTAGTTATATAAATTCATGCCTTAAATTTTCAACTCTTGAAAATATGAATTAACATTCCCACTAACTCAAAGGATGTATCACAGACACAATGTACACAATGTGATAGAAGAATAACCCTTTTATTCATTTATAGTCAAAATTATAATTTTGCCCTTAGATATGTTCATGAATGTGTCAGCCGATCTGGCATCTAGGGCACACATCTAACAAACTCCCACTTGACCTAATGCCAATTGGCTACATATCTAAGTCCCATCTTCTCAAGGTGGGCTTCGATCTTTTGTTGGCCTAATGGCTTAGTCAACGGATCTGCCACATTGTCTGTGGAGTCGACTCTCTTAACCTCGACTAACCCTTTTCGAGGTAATCACGGATCAGATGGAATCATCGCTCGATGTGCTTGGACTTCTGGTGAGACCTTGGCTCCTTAGCTAGGGCTATGGCATCATTATTGTCGTAGTAAAGAGGGATGGCATCTGATGACATCATTCCAAGCTCTGCGGCAAACTTCTTGTACTAGAATGCCTCCTTTGCAGCTTTCGATGCAGCAATATACTCTACCTCCATGGTGGAATCAGCAATCACCATCTGTTTGAAACTCTTCCAGCTGACTGCACCACCATTGCAAATGAACAGACTCCCGATGTTGACTTTCGATCATCTATATCAGACATAAAGTCTGAGTCTGTAAATCTCTAAATCTGGAGTTCTCCATTCTGAAAGACTAGAAACATATCCTGAGTCCTTTTCAAGTACTTAAGGATACATTTCACAGAAGTCCAATACTCTTCGCTTGGATTTGACTGATATCTGCTTGTGACACTCACAGCATGGGCTATATCAGGTCGTGTACATAGCATGGCATACATGAGGCTCTCTATTGCCGAAGCATAAGGGATCTTGCTCATGCATTCAATCTCCTCAGGTGTGCTAGGGCACATCTTCTTGGAGAGATGAATGCCATGTCTAAAAGGCAATAAACCTCTTTTAGAGTTTTTCATGCTAAACCTCTTTAGCACCTCCTCTATGTACATCTTCTGTGAAAGTCCTAGCATCCTATTTGGTGTATCTCTATAGACCTTAATACCCAGTATAAAGGATGCCTCTCTTAGATCTTTCATAGAGAACTCCTTAGACAACCATATTTTGACTGAGATCAACATGGGAATGTCATTTTCAATTAGGAGGATGTCATCCACGTACAATACGAGGAAGACAACTACGCTCCCACTGACCTTTTTGAACACACATGGTTCCTCCTCATTCTTGATGAAACCAAATGTTTTGATCACATCATTGAAACGAGTATTCCAACTCTGAGATGCTTGCTTAAGTCCATAAATGGACCTTTGCAGCTTGCAGACCTTGTGATCAACATCACTGGATGTGAATCCAAATGGTTGTTCCATATAGATATCTTCCTCAAGATGTCCATTTAAGAATGTCATTTTCACGTCCATCTGCCATATTTCATAATCGAAATAGGCTGCAACAGCAAGCAATGTGCGGATGGATTTTAGCATGGCTACGGGCGAGAAGGTATCCTGATAGTCAATGCCTTCACGCTGACTATAACCTTTCGCTACGAGCCTAGCCTTGAATGTCTCCACATTCCCATCTGCACCTATCTTTCTCTTGAAGATCCATTTACACCCAATGGTACAATACCTTTAGGTGGATCTACCAAGGTCTAGACTTGGTTTGAGTTCATCGAGTTAATTTCTGATCTCATTGCCTCTAACCATTTCTCATAATCGATATTTGATATCGCCTCATCATAGGTCTTGGGATCATCACCATGAACCTCATTTTTTGTGAGGAACATTTCCTCTACATCCTCTTGTATGGTACCTAGGTACCTTTCAGGAGGACGAAAAACCCTAGTCGATCTACGAGGTGGAAGAGGTTGTGTTAGGACTGGTTTTAATTGATTGGGTTCCTCAGGTTCTTTAGCTCGTTGCTCTTGGGAGACATTCTCCTTGAGCTTAATTATTCTTTCGATGCCACCATCTTGAATAAATTATTTTTCAAGAAAAATAGCATTTCGACTCACAATCACATTGTGGTCTTCCGAAATATAAAAATAGTATCCTAATGACTCTTTAGGATATCCTATGAATCGAGCTTTAAAAGACCTGAACTCTAACTTGTCCGTTTGATGTCTCTTGACATGAGCCAGACAACCTCAAATTCTGAGATGATTCAGACTTAGCTTCTTACTATGTCATATCTCATATGGTGTGGTAGGAACAATTTTAGAGAGAACCCTATTCAATACATAAATTATTATCATGAGACAATGTCCCCAAAGAAAATCAGGGAGGTCCGTGAAGCTCATCATGGAACGGACCATATCTAATAGGGTCCGATTTCTCTGTTCTGAAACCCCGTTGAGTTGTGGCGTTCCAGGTGGAGTCCATTGTGAGACTATGCCATTGTCCTTAAGATAGTCTAGGAATTTCCGACTAAGGTATTCACCTCCTCGATCTGATCGAAGAATCTTAATGGGCTTTCCTGTTTGTTTTTCTACCTCATGTCTGAATTCTTTGAACTTTTCAAAGGCTTCAGACTTGTGTTTCATTAGAAACACATATCCATACCTAGACATATCATCGGTAAAGGTAATGAAGTAGACAAAGTTACCTCTAGCTGGCACATCAAATGGGCCACACACATCCTTATGTACTAGGGCAAGTAGGTCTGTGGCCCTTTCCCCATGTCCAACAAAAGGGAGCTTGGTCATTTTGCCTTGAAGGCATGATTCACAAACTAGTTATGACTCGGAAGTCAACAGACTCAGTAGCCTGGATTTCTCCAATTTGTTAACCCTGTCTTTCGCTATATGACCTAGCCTTAGGTGCCACAGATACTTATCATTTAGACTATCTCTAGGCCTTTTAATTCCTGTGGCATTCACATTTTGCTCAATATTAAAAACAAATACATCAACATGTAACTGATAGAGACCATTAATAACAAAACTATTTGCAACTTTATTATTTTCATAAAAAATGTTACAATGGTTCTTATGAAAGCTAATCACATAGCCTTCTTATGCTAAACATGAAACAGAAATCAAATTTCTGCTTGCTGCAGGCACATAATAACAGTCTCTTAAAAATAAATCTAATCCTAACGGTAATTGCAGAGGGTAGGTTTCCACGGTCACGGTAGCAACTCTTGCTCCATTTCCGACGCGTAGGATCATCTCTCCATCCCTCAGCCTCCTGGTCTCCTCAAGACCCTGCATAGAAATGCATAAATGAGCACTAGAACCAGAGTCAAGTACCCAACTGGATGCAGAAGAAATCGTAAGGTTAGATTCGATAATGAGCATACCTCCAGAAGGACCATCCTCTTGTTCTTCAGAGTGGCCAGGTACTGAGGACAGTTTCGCTTCCTCTTCTTCCCATCCACCTTCTGCTTCTTCGCAGATTTTTTTTTCTTTCCAAAAGACTTTCTCTTGGAAGAAGTCTGCTCCACAGTAAGAACTGAGTCTTTTGAACCTTTCATTGAAAGCTCAGCCGTAACCAGCATATTCATTAACTCGGCCAAGGTACATTGCATCTTATGCATATGAAAGTTCATGATGAACTGACCATATGCATCGGACAAGGACTGAAGGATCACATCAATCTAAAAATCCTTGTCTAAGATGATACCGAGCTTCTCAAGCTCCTCAAGATCCTTGATCATTGTCAAACAATGATCTTGGACTGACTGCCCATCATGCATCTTGGCCTTAAAAAGTCTTTGACAGACTTGATACTTGGCCGTGCGACTCTGTTCACCAAACAACTCTTGTAGGTTAGCCAACATTTGGCAGGTAGTCAAAATATTTTCATGTTGGCACTGCAAGTCATCAGACATTGCACCCAACATGTAGTACCTGGCTTTATTATCATCGTCCGTCCACTTTTCTAGAGATGCTCTCTGTTCAGCAGTCAGACGTGCTGGCATGGCAGGTGGGTCTTGGTCCAAGACATGAGTCAATTTTTTAGAATCCAGAATAATTCTATAGTTCCTCAACCAGTCCTTAAAATTTGGTCCAGTTAGTCTATGAGTGTCTAAAATTTTGGTCAGAGGGTTTGAGGCAGACATGTTTCTTGTAGAGAGTCGATAGTTTAAGGTTTTCATTTTTAAACAAATTAGGCTCTCACTATTTTTTCAGATCCCTACACTCCCTTGGTAGAGATGTGAAAATCTCCGTGATTAGTGATTTCTAGTGGGTGGTGCGGTCTCACCGACTGGCTCATCACCTTACCTAACAGTTATTGGTGATGGGTCAACCGATGAGTGGACAAGTCTTGTCCAATGATTCTCTAATCATGGTGCACCCAAAACTTGGTCTCTAATTCATGAAGCTCACCATATCCGGGATATTGCTCCAATCCTTAGTTAAGCCAAACCCACCATTTGCACGAACTAGATTCTTGATTGGGTCCCTCACCGTATCCAAAATATTGAGCCCAACCCATCCTCTAATCCGTAGCATCCAATGCCTAATGGACATGGTTGCATCTTCTCGGTGCAACTGAGCTACTGTAACCAATCGAGAATAATCAACCCCGGAAAGGGCCCGCACATCCACAATGGTGGAAGACCTAGACTTAATATTTTCTTAGGGAGATTTGATTTAGGTCTCTTTAAACTTGACTTAATATAGTCATAACAATTATGACTAACCTAGTGGCATGGGTTAGCTCGAATTGTTAGCCACCTCAAATCAGAACTGGGTCGACATATATGGCTGGATAAGTGAGATCGATGGAAGGGATATGCCATTAACTCGACAAGAATGCATTCGAGTCGAGTAGCTCCCAATTAAAAACCAATCGATCGCATCTGCTGAACTTACCTTAGACACCAAATTGTCGAACCAGAACTAATTGGGTTAGCCTACAATCCAGACTCTAACCTCTGAGCCAAATTAGGTCTTAACATGATCAAGTCACATCTAAATGTGATTCAACCTTGACCCAGACATAATCCTATTAGGCTGGTCAATTATTAGCTTTCATGATCCTACCTAACCAACTCTTGATTCAGTTTGATCAACCGCTAGACCTAATTGAGCTACCCAAGCCCGAACCCAATCTTATGAAAATATCTTAGATCTGAAATTCTCAATTTTAGACCTAATTTAATTTCATAAACTTAATACATTAATTAAGTTTTAGGTTCATAAAAAGTATGTATAATAAATTCTAGGGTTTCAGGATCTAGGGTTTTGCAGAAAAGTAAGTTTTGATTTTTGATTAAGGATGAATGCGCGGCACCCCTACACGTCATATGAATGCCTCATTGAATGGGAGAAGAGGGTCTTTAAACTCTACTTTATTTTTATGATCGGACAGCCATGAGGAACACCTTAACTAGAAATATAAATTTAATTACAAAACTAGTTAGATCTAAATTAACATATCACATATACAATTTAAGATCTAACTAATACATGCTTTGCATACATCTCATGTATCAAAAATCAATCTAATTAACATGTTTTTAGATCTGATACATCACATGTAATATTTAAAAAATAAGATTTAAATTGAACTATTCAAAATTAAATCTATTCTAGACAAGTTACTAGATCAGTTCTACAACTAGTCTAGGCATGTAACAAATTAATTTTATGAAAAAAATAAAATTTTATTTTCTATTTTCTGATCTAATTATAACACTTATAACATCAAAAAAATATAAAATAAATTAGATTTAATTCATATTTTAATCTCATTAAAATATAAAACTTAAGATTATTCATGGATTCAGCTAATCCTAGTCTAGTCATGCATCTCATGCATGTTAGATCATCTTAGATTTAATTTTAAATATTTTAATTTCAGATCCTATCATATCTGATGTGATATCTAAAATTCTTTAATATAAGATAAATTAAAATTAAAATCAGATCTAAATTAGATCTAAAATAGAGCCAACAACCTGGCTCTGATACCACTTGAAGAAAAAATTATCTTTTTCCTATGTAGGATCTTTCAGATTTCATCAAATCTGGGGTGGAATAAATTTTAAATTTTATCCTATGCTATTTCAGATCTAATGTTTGTTAGATCTAATTTTATTATCTGATATTTTAATTTCAAAATTAAATCTAAAAGTATGAGAAACATAGACATACCTCAAGGGTAATCTAATTACCCTGTAGATGATCGCAGCACTGCCTGAGGTTCTGATGTAGCCATGCAAGCGCCTGGCCTCTACCAGTATCCACTCAGGTAGGATCCAAAACATTTTCTCCTCATGATTCTATGCTCCAAAAATCAGATCTAAATATGATTAGGAAGATCTTCAAAAGTCTTCCTAAAGTTGGAGCAGCAACCTGTCGAAGAAGTCCTGCAGCCTTCTGTTCCAGGTGTCACCACGCCTTGCACCTATGCCAGATGAATATCCAACTTCATGGACGTGAAGAGGGGAGAAAGGAGAGAAGAGAGAACATAGAGAAGAGGAGAGGGGGCAGCAGCCAATGGGTTTTTTCACAAAATAAGTTCTACCCTGAAACCCTAGGTGCAGCAGGGTTTATATAGACCCTGTATGCTGTGCAGTGCCACATCATTCGACCAATCAAAAAATTTCAATAAATTTTAAAAAAATTCTGATTAGTGGACTGATATCATCTAATCACATCAGATAAGAATCTCCATGCTCTCTCCTATGTTGGCGCCAACAATGGATAGGCTCAAATAAGGTGGCGCCAAAGAGTCCAAGTTTATCAGGACTCTTTGGTTCTTATCCATTTGGGGTGCCCACTTAAATCCAATTGGGTTCATGCCATAATCTGATTATGGCACCCAATTTGATTAGGTTTAGGCATATGGATACTCCACAAAAATCCTCCAATAAGTCCTCTTCAGTTTAAGACCCATATGTCAACTTTTGACTGATGTCCTAAAATAAAATTGGCAGGTGCTAGAAATTAGCAGGTGTTGTCTTAAATTCATCTCATGAATTAAGACAAGCCTTTTCTGAGCTAGACAAGCTTCATTTAAACTGAGAGAAACCTTCTCAAGGTTCTTTGGATGAGCCAGATCACATTTGGCTCAGTAGAGACAGAAAAGATTACACGAGGAGAAAGTTAGGCTCAATCGAGTGCTAGCACGATTTCCTTGAACCTAATTGGATCTTATCCAAATCAATTGGGCTAGCCAATTGATGACATCCAGACCCTAACCCTTGTTTGTGTGACCTAGTTAGGTTCAATTCTATATGGTAATGAGACATGTCGTGATCTCATCATCGATATCATCAAAACTCCTTTCGATAGATCAGAACTCTTCTGATTCAGACAATTAGAATGATCGATCATCAAAATTATTCTAATTGCTCCCAAAATCCACCAGTGACACCTAGCAGTATATGGTGGCAACCCATCAGAACTGAAGATAAACCTCTCGGTGTAGCTACCTATGTGATTGAGTTCCTCTATCATGAGTCCCGACTGAATTAGGGTTAAGGTGAACTCGTCAAACCCAACATCAGTCATATGAATCAATCGATCGATCCGAGTTCGATGTGAAACCCCAATGGAAAACTCTTTTCCATTATTTCACTCTGCCATGGCCATGGGCTTAAGGACTCAATCTTTCGATCACCATAGGACTACTCCTCTCATCTACCGAGGTTGATAGATCCCATCTTGATGCGATCTGGTTCCTACAATGAATATGCTACAGCCAACATACACCTCAAGATTTTGGATGGCTAGGAGACCGAGTTATGGTATAGTCAAACTATAACACACTCAAGGTGAACCGATGATGCACCTCAGGTCAAAGAACTAGACACACAACTGCAGCATCGAGCTAGTCATCGACAAGAAGGTAGACTTCGTTATGACTGCTCGAGATGGTCACGCTCAGTACTCTCGTTCTCAACGAATACCTGTACTCTCACTCCGGTGTCTCCACACCATAGACTCAAGACTCATCTACCTTAAGGAAGCGATCGTACACCAACCTTCTGGATCGATCACCATCCTCGTGATGATCCTATGGTCAGGAGCAGTTTATGAGTTAGTTATGTAAATTCATACCTTAAATTTTCATCTCTTGAAAATATGAATTAACATTCCAACTAACTCAAAGGATGTATCACAGACACAATGTACACAATGTACACAATGTGATAGATGAATAACCCTTTTATTCATTTATAGTCAAAATTACAATTTTGCCCTTAGATATGTACATAAATGTGTCAGCCGATCTGACATCTAGGGCACACATCTAACAGTCTTGAGGAGACTTAGACTCAGTTTCTTACCATGCTATATCTCATATGGTATGGTAGGAACAGTTTTAGATGGAACCCTATTGAGTAAATAAATTATAGTTAAGAGGCTATAATCCTAAAAAAATAGAAAGATTAGTGAAACTCATCATAGCTCAGATCAAATCTAATAAGGTCTAATTTCTCCATTCAGAAACTTTGTTAAGTTGAGGCATTCCAGGTGCAGTCCACTATGAGACTATGCCATGTTCCTTCAGATAACCCAAAAATTCTCCACTAAGGTATTCGCTTCCTCGATCTGATTGAAAAAATTTAAGAGTCTTTTCAATTTATTTCTCTACTTTATTTTAAAATTTTTTGAACCTTTCAAAGACTTCAGACTTGTGCCTCATCAAGTACATGTACCTATACTATAAAAAATCATCGATAAAAATTATGAAGTAGGAATAACCTCCTCTTGCAGACACATCAAATGGGCCACACACATTAGTGTGTACCAGAGTAAATAACTCTGTGGTCCTTTCTCCATATCCCATAAAAGGAAGCTTGATCATTTTAATTTTTTTGAAGGCATGATTTATAGATTGGATATGACTCAGTAGTTAGTGAACCCAAAAGTCTGATTTTCTTCAGTCTGTTAATCTTGTCTTCTCCAATATAACCTAGCCTTAGGTGCCATATGTACTTTTTATTTACATTGTCTCTAGGTCATTTAGATTTTATGGCATTCATATTTTGCTCGATATAATTGATAGATGCATCGATATGTAACTAAAAGAGACTATTAATAAGGAAACCACTTTCAATTTTATTATTTTTAAAATAAATATTATAGTGGTCCTTAAAGAAACTAATTATATCATCATCTTATGTTAAGCAAGAGACATAAATCAGATTCCTACTTGTAGTAGGTACAAAATAACAGTCTCTTAACAATAAAATATTTTCTGATAGTAGTCGAAGATGGTACATTCCTATGGCCATAGCAGCAATCTTTTCTCCATTTTTGACATGTCAAATCATTTCTGCATCCCTTAACCTTTTGTCATCCTCAAGATCCTGTAAAGAAGTGCATAGGTGAACACTAGATCCAATGTCAATCATCCAACTAGATGCAGAAGAAATCGTTAGATTTGTTTCTATAACGAGCATACCTTCAGAAGGTCCACCTTCCTTCTTATTCTTCAAGCTCGTCAGGTATGCTGGATAGTTCCATTTTCAGTGGCCATCCTTGTTACAGTAAAAACACTTTCCTTTTTTGATGGCCTTCTTCTTCAAAACTTCCTTCTTCTCCTTCTTTGACTCGCTCTGCATCTTCTGCTTCTTTGCGAATTTCTTCTTTTTGGTAGACTTTCTCTTAAAAGAAGTCCACTCTACAGTGAGAATAGAGCTCTTTGAACTCTTCAAAGTACCCTCAGTGGTCACTAGCATATTGACCAATTCATATATGGTACACTGAATCTTATTCATATGAAAGTTTATTATAAACAGCCCATATGAATTAGTTAGGGATTACAGAATGAGATCAATCAGTAACTCTTTATCCATTGACATACTGAGCTTCTCAAGCTCCTCAAGGTCCTTCATCATTGTCAGATAATGTTCATAGACCGAATACCCATCACGTATTTTTGCTTTAAAGAGTCGCTTGGACACTTCGAAGCATGCTGTGCAGCTTTGCTCACCATATAACTCATGTAGGTGAGTCAGCATCTGCCTTGTAGTCTTTATATCTTTGTGTTGGTGCTATAACTTGTTAGACATCAAGGCAAACATGTAGCACCTAACTTTGTTGTCATCATCTAGCCACTTCTCATGAGACATTCTCTAATTAGCAGTCGGACGGACTGGAGGAGGGAGAAGGTCTTGGTTAAGAACAGAGGCAATCTTCTCAAAATTCAAGATGATCTTGAGATTCCACAGTGAATCCTTAAAACTTGATCAGGTCAGACAGTTAGTCTCTATGATCTGAGCAAGAGGGTTTGAAGCAATAATTTCCTACAGAGAGATAAAGGTTCTAATTAGATTTTATAATTGACTGAATCAATTTATTTTTAAAAAAATTATTTTAAAAATAAATATGTGCTCCCCTATTTTCTCAGATCCTTACACTTTTCAGGTTAGAAATAAAAAACTCATGATTAAATATTTTTAGTGGGTGCTGTGGTCTCACCGATTGACTCACTATCTCACCTAATAGTTATTGGTGATGGGTCAGTTGGTGAGTGGACAACTCACATATAGTATTTCTCCAAATATGTTGCAGCCAATCTTGGTCTCTAATTATGAAGCCTCACCATGCCCAAAATCTTAGCCCACTCATTAGTTAAGTCAAACCCACCATTTCTGTGAAATGGAATCATCATTAGGTCCCTCACTATATCTAAAATATTGAGTCCAACCCCATCTCCACCCCATAATATCTCATGCCTATAGCGTGGTTGCATCTTTCCGGTGCAACTGAACCACTGTGACCAGCCGAGAATAATCAACCTCGAAAATGATCCGAATAACTATAATGGTGGAAGACTGCTAGAATTAATATTTTGTAGGATATTTGGATTTAGGTCTCATTCTTAATTAGTCATAACGATCATGACTTACCTAGTGGCATAGGCTAGCTCGAAACATTAAGCGACTTAATTCAAAACTAAACTAACCAAGTTGGCTAGGTAAATGTGATCATTAGGAGGGTTGCAGATGCTTACCTTAGACACCTTTTATTCATGACCAGATAAGCATGATTCCAATTAAAAATCATGATCAAAACTTGCCTTACACACCAGTTGGTCAATTAGAATTGAATAAGTCAGCCAAGACGGGCTTGAACCACTAAGCTAAATTAGATCTTTATTTGATGGATAACATATGGCTTTTAATCGATTTGATCAATCTACAACTACTTGGATTGGTTATAAGCACACTTGATCCAATTTTAACCAAATTTTGATTCAATTTGACCAACCACTCAAACTAGACCTAATTGAGCTATCCACAACCAAAATCCATGTTTTATGAAATTATCTTAGATCTTAAATTCTCAATTTTGGACCTTTTAATTTCATATCCTAATTCTTAACTAAGTGCATTATGACATGAATTTATATTTAGATATTGAAATAATTTTAGATCTAAACAATTAAATTTGCATCATATATAAAAATTCTTAAGATTTTTAGATCTAGAATTTTATAGAAAAATAAGTTTTCTTCTTTTCACTGTTCTTCTCCATGAGACATCACAGTGGCACCTTTACATGCAATAAAAGAATTTATCGAATGGACAAGAGAGACACTTTAATCCCTACTTCCTCATATGATTGGACGGCCTAGTGACGTACCCATTTCGAATACTAGTCTACTAAGACATTAAACTAGATCTATACATCTCATGCAACATAACAATTATGTTAAATTTTATGTACTTAATTAGGCCACTGATTTTTAATCTTTTAATCTTAAATTTTAGATCTAATCATAGCTTTCAGATTAAATATAAAAATCAATCCTAATTAAAGCATAAAAATCAAATCTAATTTAAAACATGCTGATCATAACAAAAGGCTGAACTATGCATCTCATGTAACATAACAATTATGTTAAATTCTATGCAATTAATTTGATTATTGATTTTTAATCTTTTAGTCTTAAATCTCAAATCTAATCATAGCTTTTTGATTAAACATAAAAATCAATTCTAATGAAAAAATAAAAATAAGATATAATACTATACATGCTAATCATATCAAAAAGCTGAAATCTAGATTAATCTAACTTTAGTTGCATGTATCAATCACAGCTTATCCCATTTTAATTCAGATCTAAATACAACTTAGATCTATTCTGATTTATATCTGATCCTAATTTAGATGCATAATCCTTTCAACCAGGCTCTGATACTAGATAAAGGAATGATCACACATCTGATGGATCAGATCAGGATGCAGTGGACATCAAAAAAATTTTCTCCATCTGACATGCGATCAGATTGAGATTAGATATTGATTAGGGCTAGATCGATCATGTATCTAATATTAAAAATATAAAATCAAAGATTTAAACTACTTTAAATTAGATGGAAATCATATCACTTTATGTGGGTAGACGAACTCCACAATCCGATGATCCATGGATTTTTGAGGTTCACTATTGAGCCGCGTATGTGTCCGACCTCTATAGATATCCACTAGAGTTTAGACTATGATACTTTCTCCTTGATCAATCCATCTACTCCTAGATGGATCAGCAAGCTCCTTGGTTTGCTTTCAATATGATCTCCGATAGAGCTCCGGTCAGCCTTCGATCGCAGCCTTCTCGCTTCTTCATGTAGATCTGGCGGCTTTTGATGCTTCAAACCCATCAGATGGCACACCCAATACTCTTGGATGTGAAAAAAGATCTGAGATCAGAGAGAAGAGAGGGAGGAGGCATAGAGAGGAGAAAAAGAGGTTGAAATTTTCTATCTTATGAAAAAAAAATCTATTTTGTCGATTAAAAAGGGACCCTTTATGTAGGCATCTGATCAGATTAAATGTCTTAAACCAGAAGGACTCTGCTTGATACTGCCCCCTTCAAATTTCTCCCTCACTTTGCCACACAAAATGCATAAGAAAAATCAGATGGCATGGAGATAAGATAAGGTGGTTGTCGCCCAATCTAATCCCCTTTTGATTCAAATTCAAATAGTTTAAATTCAAAACTGAATTGAAATCTGAATTTGAATTCAAATGAGATCAAATCTCATATCCTCATCTACTAGTGGATGAGACTTATCTCACTCTCTCTCCCTAACTATATAATTCTAGACTAATATTCTTGTTTGTGTGATCTCATAGGTCCAATTCTGTCTGGTAGTGAGATATGTTATGATCTCTATCAGCAACATCATCAAATTCTTTTCGATGGATCAGAATTATTTCCAATTCAGCCAATAGGAATCATTGATCATCAAAAGATTCTAATTGATTTCACAATCCATTAGTGACATCAAGCAGTATGTGGTGGCAACCCAGTAAAATTGAATGATGAACCTCTAAGTGCAATTATCATGTGATTCAGTTCCTCTATCATGAGTTTCAATAAGACATAGGTTAAAAATAACTCATCAAATCTGATTCTTGTCATATGTTAGAATCAATCGACTTGAGTCCAATGTGAAACCCAATAGAACCACTTTTCTATCTTTCACATGCCATGGCCATGGACTTTGGGACTCAACCTTTTTATTTACATAAAACTACTCTTCATCTATCGAGATCAATAGATCCCATCTTGGTGTGCATCCTATTCTTATAATGAGTCTACTACAGTCAATTATACCTCAAGGCTCTGTATGGCTAGGAGATCAAGTTATGGTGTAGACAAACTATAGCATCCTAACTATGAATAGTCGAGATACCTCAGGTCAAAGAACTAGTAACACTACCATAGTATTGAGTTAGTCACTGACGAGTAGGTAGATATTCTAAAGACAACTCATGATCAGTCACGCTTAGTACTCTTATTCCTAACAAGCACTTGCAATCTCACTCTAGTGTTTCTACACCATAGATTCAAGACTCATTTATCCTAAGAAAGTGATTGTGCACCAACCTCTTCGAATCAAATACCATGCCCATGATGATCATATGATCAAGAGCAATTTATGAATTAATTATAATGATACATATTTCAAATTCTCAACTCTTGAGAATATATGTTATTATAGCCATTAACTCAATGGACAATTCAGAGATACTTAATAACACAGATTTGAATGAAAATAAATCTAATTTTATTAATGATAAGTCAATATTACCAAATATGTCCTAAGAAAGTATTATAAGTATCGATCAATTTGGTTTCTAGGGCATACATCTAACAAGTGGACCTTCTGAAGCTATGCTTATTATAGAAACTAACCTAATAGTTTTTTCTGCATTCAATTGGGTGTTTGACTCTGGATTTAGTATTCATCTATGCACTTCTTTACAAGACCTTGAGGATAGTCGGAGGTTGGGGGAAGGAGAAATGACCCTACTGTAGGGTTTGAAAATCACAATGAAAGTATGGATATTAAAATTTTTCATAATGAAATCCTAACTATCAAACTCTATTCCAGGACCTCCTTAATGATTAACAACCATATATATAAATATTCATAGCATTATGGAAGGTATAGAAGAATATCTGTATCACTAAATCCAAAATTTTGGCAGAGCCTCCACTAGACGCCCAAGTGTTCACCCTCCAAAGGTGATCCACATAAAAATTGGTTCAAAGATTGCTTCTTTTGAATCCGATCGCTAGACCCGAGTTGACTCTGACTCGATCGATTTGGTCGAACCACTTTTCAAACCTGACTCGAACCTCTTCTTAGCTTCTCAACTTCTTGGCTAGCCCTTTTAGGACCCTCTAGAGCCTTATCTTAATTTTAATCAGACTTGAATTAGGCTAGGATTGCTTGTCTTAAAAGACTAAGGATGTAAGAGAGAGTGGGAGAGAAGTCCTTGTCTTAACAAGACAAGAAATGCAGAATGCTTCGGAATGCCTTCATCCCTTCTGCCGCCCCCTATTTATTATTAGAGAGGAGATGTCTGTATTAGAAATTATGTCCTAAAGTCAATCATCTAGGTTGTAGATCATTGTGCTTCATGTATGTATATGAATTATAAAATGATAAATATTATCTGGCAAGATTCATCATAAGGAATACATCTTCCTAAATAGAACTCATTTGTTATGATGAAGTCCTTAAAACTACTTCCAAAATGATAAAGGAAGATTTATCGTATAGTTCTTAAATTCTGCTCATGACCAAATGATACAATTGTTACAAAGATGATAATTGTATCGAGTATAGGTCGTTGTATGCTATATTGATTGGTTATCCTCATAGCCAAGATGTGTGAGAACACGGGCATGACATATGAGTGATTTATAAGAGTGTATTTTACTGAGCGTGATCACTTCTGGAGTACTCTGCTGTCAAGGGTTGCTCTGATGGGATATGGGTATAAGTGTCCATCGGACTTGAGGCTGCTTTGGTGACTTGCAAGCAACTCACTATATTTTGGTGTCGGACTATCTAAATTTTTAATTCGATGATGGAAGATTTTTGGATATAGTCAAGTACTTGTGAAGTTTGAGTGCGAGTCAAGATGGGATTAACCACTCCAAGTAAAATTAGAGATGATACATCACTATGTCTCAGTTTAACAAAATTTTAGCCAAAATAGTCCTAATGAGGAGTCATAGGATTTTTGAGGTTGAGATACAATGTGGATCACTCATCCTGGGTTGATAATTTAACCCAAAGTCATCATTGAGCATCGAGTATTAAAGTAATAAATTATACGGTAACTATATCCACATGGGTTCTAGAGTATTACTGGGCATACATTCGGCCTATTCGAACGTCGGGTCTCATTGCTAGATGGTTACATCGATTAGTATAAAAATTATTCTTGTGCTATTGGCTTAGGTTCAAACCTATGGAATCACACATATAGAAGTACCTGTCTGATCAAATAGCTGATCGACGATTATGAATCATTGAATAATTTAATTATCAATTTGATTGATGATTAATCCTATGCAAAGATTACAATAAATAATTTACTAATGATTGATAAATTAGAGAAATAATTAATTAACAATATGATTGTTAATTGGCTCAATTTGATTGATCAATGGGGATTGGATTAGATCTAATTGAATTGGTTCAATTAGATTGGCTTTGGATTAATTGGATGCAGTCCTACTGAAGGACAAGATTTATTCCAATTAATCTCAGAGATCCAAAATCAAATTAATAGGATTAGTTTGATGTAGGCTTTAATTGGATGAAACCCTATTGGATAATAGGCTTGATTGGATCAAGTATCTATTATCAAATAGCTTCTCTGATATCCATCAAGAATCAATCTCTGGATCAATGAAATTTTAATCTAACTAATTTCAAAATTGATTGGAGCCTAATAATTGAGCTAGGATCCAATTAGTTATTTGTTATAACTAACTTCTAATTTAGCTAGGATTGGATGAAGGGAAGCATGGTGGATGATGTGCATGCATTTTTAAAATTTTATAGTAGAATATAGATAGATTAAATAATTTAATCTATAATGCATGCATAGATCAAATCAAAGTCACCATCCAGGATCTATAACATAAACTAATATGCATGTATACACATTTGAAGTCTAAAATTTAATAAGTACAAAATATATCTAAATATAATTAGATCATGTCTAATTCATATTTAGATTATATTAAAAATTAATTAAGATCAAAATCTCATACCAGAGCATGGATAGTAGATTACCGCATTCAAAATCTATGATAGATAGTTCTTGATGATGCTTGGCAGCCATACACATATCCGGCCTCTACAAGTATCCACACGAAGTCCTTATGTTGATCGATCTCCTCAGGAGTGCTAGCTCATGAAGATACTATCTTTTGACTGATCTAAGAGGAGCATGATAAAATTGAAGACTAAAGAAACCCTTTTCTTTTTCTTCTTGAATCCATACATTTGATCTTTAAAATATAGATCAAGAGAAGAACCCTTTCTTCTCAAATTTTCATGCATAAGAGAAAAAATTTCTCTCTTCCTTTTATGCCCTTAAGAAGAACTTTTTTTCTCTAATTTTTTATGATAAAAATTAGATCTAATTTGATTTTTCATACTAAAAATCACATAAAATCTTAAGATCTAAAAAATCCAAAAGAGGGAACCAAGAGAAGAACTGTTCTTCTTTCTTTCTACTCCCTTTTTCTTCTTGATCTAGAACTCTAAAGATCCCCAAACACCCAATCAAATTTTTTTGATATATTTTTTTAAATTTTTATATTAAAAAATTAGATCTAATCTAATTTTTATTTTTAAAAAAATCTAAAAAAAAATTTTTTTTCTTCAAGGCTGCACACAAGAAAGAAGATCCATCTTCTTCCTTGATCTAAAACTCTAGAGAGCCCCAAACCCCAAATAGATTTTTTTTGATATATATTTTTTTAAATTTATATATTAAAAATTAGATCTAATTTAATTTTTATTTAAAAAAAATAAAAAAAAATTGAAAGAAGAACTCCTTCTTCAAGGCTGCGCACAAGAAAGAAGATCGATCTTCTTCCTTATCTTTCTCTCGTTGGAAAGAACTTTTTTTCTCTAATTTTTTACTATATAAATAGCAGAGAAGCCTCTTTTTGAAGCCCAAAAATTAGTAACAAAAGATCTCGAAAACATACCAAGATGGGAAGGAGAGGAGAGGTTGGCGTGTGGATATTTGGGGCGTCCAACTCTTAGACACCCCCTCCTTGTTTTGGGTGACCAGAAAGAAGAGATGGGATGCCTCTTTGTTTTACATGGGAGGAAGAAAGGGAGGGCAGCATCCTATGGGGTGTGAGGAATTCTCACGGTAAAAAGTGGGGCATGGAGAATTAATATGACTTGGGGTTAGTTTGGGTTTAGTCATATTTCAAATAGGACTCAAGATCTTTTTCAACTTCTAACTAATTCTTGGATCCAATCCTAAGTAACTTAGAAATTAGTTATAACAAACTAACTAATTAGATTCCAGTCCAATTTGGCTTCAATCTAATTGAAAATTAGTTAGATTAAAATTTCATTGATTCAAAAATTGATTCTTAATGGATATCATGGAAGTTTTTTAATAATAGGGCTTGATCCAATCAAGCCTATTTTCAAATGGCATTTGATCAAATCAAAGCCTATTATCTAGTAGGATTAGATCCAATCTAAGTCTATATAAAATAATTTCATATTCATGCATCCCTAAGATCAATTGGAATAAGTCCTGTTATTCAATAGGACTGCATCCAATTAATCCAAATCCAATCTAATTCAATCTAATTCAATTAGATCTAATCCAATCTCTATTACTCAATCAAATTGAACTAATTAATAATCATATTATTAATTAATTATTTTTTTAATTTACTAATCATTAGTAAATATTTGTTACAATCTTTGCATAGGATTAATCATCAATCAAATTGATAATTAAACCCTCTAACGATTCATAATCGTCGATCAGCCATTTGATCAGACAGGTACTTCTATGTGTGTGATTTCATAAGTTTAAACCTAAGCTGGTAGTACAAGAATAATTTCTATACTAATCGATGTAATCATCTAGCAATGGGATCCGATGTCCGGATAGGCCAGATGTATGCCCAGTAACACTTTAGAACCCATGTGGATATAGTTATCATATAATTCATCCCTTTGACACTTGATGCTCAAAGATGACTTTGGATTAAACTATCAATCCAAAAAAAGTGGTCCACATTATGTCTCAACCTCAAAAATCTTATAACTCCTCACTAGGACTACTTTGATCAAAATTTTGCTGAATTGAAACACAATAATGCATTATTTTTAATTTTATTTGGAGTGGTCAATCCCATCTTGACTCACACTCAAACTTCATAAGTACTTGACTGTACCCAAAAAATTTTCATCACTGAATTAAAAATTTAGATAGTCTGGAACCAAGGTACAATGAGTTGCTTGCAAGTCACCGAGGCAGCCTTAGGTCCAAGAGACACATATACCCATATTCCATCAGAGTAGCCCTTGACATTAGAGTGCTTCGAAAGTGGTCACATTCAGTAAAATATACTCCTACATATCACTCGTATATCATATCCATGTCACCACACATCTTGGTTAAGAAGACAACCAACTAATATGGCATACAATGATCTATACTCGATACAATTATCATCCTTATGACAATTGTATCAATTGATGGAGAGCAGCATTTAAGAACCACATGATACATCTTTCTTTATCATTTTGGTAGTAGTTCTAAGGACTTATCATAATATATGAGTTCTATTTTGGAAGATGTATTCCTTATGATGAATCTGTCAGATAACATTTATCATTTTATAATTCATATACTTATATGGAGTACAATCATCTACAACCTTGATGATTGCCTTTAGGACATATTTTCCAACAACTTTCACTGGAACTAAAACCAATCAGATCGGTATCAAATACCTATCTTCCATTTTAAATCATTGAACTCTTTAGATTTGATTACTCTAGTCAATAGGTCGGTCAAGTTCTTCTTTCGATCGATCTTCCTAAGGTTGGCTTTATTTCGATCTTATCAAAAAAGTTAATTATAATGCTGAAAGTGTTTGGTTCATAGATGGAGCATTAATTCTTTAGCTTAAGCTATGGCTCCAATACTGCTGTCAATACAGCAAAATTGAACCATTAATGGAGGGTGCCTCTCAAAGCTCACTAATGAACTTTCAAAACCAAACAACTTTTTTAGGACTCCATATCGTAAATAAAATTTGCTACTGACTATTGCATAGAATCTTTCCAGCATATCGCTCTCCTTTTAGGATAAAAACACAATCTGACACAACTTTATCATTTCGATCTGACTAAAAATTAGAATCGATATTCCACAGGTTTTAAGTCAGATTCTCTATAAACGATCTATTGGTCCTTAGTATTTCATAAATATTTAAGGATGGTTCTCATAACCTTCCAAATCTTTATAGAGAACAGAGATGACAACCAAGCTTTTATTCTATGTAATGTATGGATGTCATTTCTGATTAAGAAAATTTCATCCAAATAGTACAAAAAATAGTTTTATCGAACTATTAGCTTATTTGTACATACAGGATTCTGCTTCATTCTTAACGAAGCCATATATTCAAAATATATATTCTAACTCTGAGAAGCTTGATTCAATCTGAATGGACTTAAAAATTACCACAAGAAAACTGTCTCGTCATAGTCAACACTATAACTTTGATAAAATTTTTTAACAATCAGACAGAATTAATAAGTTTCTACCTTTCTATCTATGCCTCTTATCCATCTAATATCCACTCACACCTTATGGGTCTTACACCTTCAGGTGAACCAATAAATGTCCATACATCATTGATCTTTATGGACTTTATTTCAGATTTAATGACTCCAAGCCACTTCTCAAAGTTAGATCCTTGTACATCATCCATATGGAAGATCAAATCTCTATCCCAAACTTAGAAACCAAAGTATCTATTCGGCTGATATGGTACTCTACTATATCTACTCAAAGATGCCTTTACATTAGGCTCTAGATTTGATCCAATCAATTTTGGTTATGTTGGTTTGTGTCAGAGTTGGTTCCTCTACCTATGAAGCTTCACCAAGAATGCTCTTAACAGCATTAGTTCCTTCACCAAGGAACTTCTTTTTAAAAAAAAATGCCTTAAGATTCTTGAACATCTCATGTCCATCTGAAAGGTAAAAGAAATATCTTTAAAATAATATTTATCAGATCAAGATCCAAGCTAATCGATTTGTGAATATTTCACATAAGATCGACACCTCAAATCTAAGGTAAGAGAGTATCAAATTATCTAAGTCCATATCTCATATAAAATTTTGGTGATCGATTTGCTCGAAATATTCTCAAGCACATATCAAGTAGTCTCTAAAATATAATCTCAGGTAGACCAGCAAACCCCACAGTGGACCGAACCATGCCTAACATGGTTCAATTCTTCTTTTTCAGACATCCTTTTAAATAGTGTTATCCTAGGAGAGGTCCATTAAGAGAGAATCTAATTTTTTCCAAGACATATCAAAACTTACTGTAAAGGTATTCACTTCATCAATCAAATTGATGAATTAGCTCTTTGCAGTTCATTTTCCAACCTCATTATGGAATCATTTGAACATTTCAATTGATTCGAATTTATGCTTCATAAGCAAGATGCACCCATATCAAGATAGGTCGTTAGAGATTTAATAAAGTAGTAAAATCCTCTTCTGGTACTTATGTTCATGAGTGCAAATACATCAATATGTATCAAACTCAGAACATCACTGGCTCATCATTCTTTTCAAAAAAAGATGAATAAGTCAACTATACCAAAAGCAGGCTTCAATGACATTATCTAATCTAGGATGCTAGTTAGATGTGTACTTTACACTAACAGGCTATTGTAATGAGTTTATGTCATTTTCAATTGTCCACTCATTATTGTAGTATCATTCACAATGATATTACAATAATTATACTTATTGACACCATCAATAAGATTAGACAATAGTGACAATCACTTAAAATGACATCTTCAGGATTGAGAACAAGCTCAATGATTTCTAATGTTAAGACTGGAACAGACTTCCTTGTCTTGCATTCAAGACTCTCTTGTTGTTTTCAAACCTTATACTATCCTGAAGTCTTTTGCAACTATTTGCAAACATGACTTATACTGTCAGTATCCTATACCCTGATAGTATGATTACAAATAGAGAAACTTCAAGGAGTTATCACATAACATCTTAACCAGCAATAATTTGCTGATTTCTCTTTTAAGCCTGTTTGGATTAGCCTAAGACTTCTTGATTAATTTTGTCAAAAAATATATTCGACTTTTGATATTGGCTATCGAAGTTAGGTCTGATAATATTTTTACTACCTAGCAGTGAAGAGAGTGACTATTTTTCAGCCATTTTTGAAAAGAGAATAATTGACCTATTAGTATATGAATTATTTTAAGCCTAAAGATTTGAACTTTAGTCTAAAGGTTTTTTCACTATTTTATATGAATTGATAGCCTCTACCTTCAATTCGAAGATTTACTTTAATTTCTTCGCGGATGCTAGAATCCACACAGACTGCATTCAGGCCCGAGTGTGGCTCGGCTAACCCTAGTGCATCCATGGGTAGGTTCATAACTAATTATTTCTTCAAATAATTTTTAGCAATCAGATTTTGCCCCAGGCATCCCTTCAGCAGGAATGTGGTTGTTGGGAAATGTGTCCCAAAAAGCCAATCGTCAAGCTGTTGACGGTTGAGCAACCAAGTATTATAATTGATTTGTTAATAAATAAAATATATTTGGTATTTTCATCATAAGCTTTCATCTTCTAATGAACTCCATTGTTATGATGAAGTCCTTAGGACTATTTAGATTCGATAAAGAGAGGATTTATCGATTAGTCCTTAAAATAGTTCACGACCAAATGATAGGCTATTAATAAGGATGACAGCTTCTATCGAGCATAGGTCGCTGTAGGCCATATGGGTTGGTTGTCCTCTTAACCAAAGAGTGTGAAGATACTAGTATGGCATACAGGTGAGATGTACTGGTACATCATTATTGAACGTGACCAACTCCAGAGTATTCTGCTGTCGAGAATGTCTCTGATGGAATATAGGTATAAGTGTCCCTTAGACTTGAGATCGCCTCAGTGACTTGCAAGCAACTCATTGTGCTTTGGTACTGGACTAACTGAATTTCTAATTTAGGGATGGAAGGCTTCTGGGCACAGTCAAGTACTTGCGAAGTCAGAGTGTGATCGAGATGGGATTGACCACTCCAAGAGTTGGAGAAGAATGAGTCGCTGTATTTCAATTTAGCAAAACCTTGGCCAGGGTAATCCATCAGATGGATTTGATATTTTGAAATACAATGTGGACAATCTGATTAGAGTTGACAGTTGAACTCTGGGTGTCCTATGATCATTTTGGTCAAGGGGATGAATTATATGAAAACTATATCCGCATGAGTTCTAAGGATGTTGTTCTACACATTCGACCTATCTGATCGTCGGCTACCATTGCTAGATAGTCTCTTCGATTGGTATAAAAATTTATTCCTGTACTACCGACTTAGGTTCGGACCTATGAGGTTACACACATTAGAATTCATGATTCGATCGGATAGTTGATCAACGATTAAGAATCGTTCTAGGGTTAAATGATCAATACGATTGACATTTAACCCAGTGAAAATGTTGCAGGAGGATCGATTAGCAATTTGATTGCTAATTGGCTTAATTTGATTAAGCCAATAGGCTGAGATTAAGTCTAATTAAATATGATTTAATTAGATTTAGTTTGGGCTTGATTGGATCAAGTCCAATTGGTTTATTGGATAAGCCAAGTGCAAGAAAAAATTAGTCCTAGTTCAACTAGGACTTGGGTCAATCTAATTTCTAATTTGATTAGAAAATTAAATCAGATTTAAATCTAATTTAATCTGATTAAATTAGATTCTTAATTAGGTTAAGACCTATTTTAATTGGGTTGATCTAATTTTGGTTTGATTTGGTTTGAGAAACCAAATTAAAACAAGTCATAAGATAGAATCCTAGTAAGACTAGGATTCCACCTTGCACCACATAAGCCTTCCCCACGCCCTCTCTCTCCTTCAACGCCAATCTCCTCTTATTTTGTGCGATAAAAGCCCTCTTCCAGGTCTCTCCCACGTTCACAAAAGGTCTCCTCTCTTCTTTCTTACATGGAAGGTGGTTTGGATCAAATCAAAAAGGAATAAGTTTGGATTTTGAATTCTATGAGATAGAGTTTTAGAAATCCAAAACTCTTTCAATTTTGCACCGAATCTATCTAAATTTTTTTTTGGAATTTTTATGACTTTTAGGGTACACATTATGCACCCTTTTCTAGTGATCCATGCACAAAAATAAGGAGGAGGTGCTCAAGAGTTGGGCGCCCCTTAACTTGCCATGTTTGGATAAGCCTTGACTAGGTATTTAACCTAGACAAGGACTCTATCATATCTCTCTATATAAAATGAGTTTCTTTATGAAATTTTTGCAAAAGATAGATATTTGAGAGAACTTTGGGCCATCCAAAAATCAAAGAGAAATACCTTTGGGTCGTGGAGATATAAAAGATAAAAGTTAGGGTGTCTAGAGAGAGAAACGAGAAGAACAAGAGGGTCTTCTTCTAGGGTTGTTTGTTTTCATAGCTTTCCTCCCTCCATCTTGAGTTTCCTGAGAGCATCTCAGATCTGAAACTCCTCCTTCTACTTTTCATCTTTGAAAGAGTCCAAATCAAGAAGGAGGCACCTGATCAACCATCAAAGAAGGATCAGCGCAGTACTAGCATACTGTGCTGATTTTCTGAAGCAGGACTTCTGATCGAGATTCGTGGGCTCGTGTGGATGACTCCTAGAGGCCGGATGCGTGTGTGGCTTGCAACATTATCCTCAAGCCTGGATCAGTGAGGTTAGAATATCTAACTTATAAGGTAATAGATCTGATCTATTGTTTAATACATACATTAGATGTAGTATAGAAACATGTTGATATGATCAACATGTAGTTCATGCTATATTTATATATTTTAATTTTTGATTTAATGCTATATAATAATCATGTAATAAAATCTTAGATCTAGGGATTCTCTAATTTTAGAAAATAATTTTGATTTATTTTAGTCTTCCGCTGTATGATCTTGAAAAAGTTTCAAAATCTAACCCTGAAACCCTAGATCTGGTTCCTACAATTGGTATCAGAGCCTAGGTTCTTTATTACATGATTATTTATACATACTTAGATTATTTCTTAGATTAGATCTAATTTATAATTTGATTATTAAATCTAAAATTAAAATTTTAGATCAATCACGAACTGCAAGGTTGTCCTGTTGTAAGGTTTACCCCTTACAGTGCAAAGGTTGTCCTAGTTTGTGTAGATCTATCTTTAATCATAAATTGTTAGATATGATCTAGATTAAATTTATGATTTATTAGATTTAAAAGATATTTAAATCTGAAATAAAATCTCTTTGTTAATAATTTTTGTGCAAAGAAATTGCTTAAAGTTGAAACTGTTTCAATTACATGAACCTGTTTAGATTAGATCTAAAGTAGTTTCATATTTATTTCACTTGTATCTTGATTATGAATCAAACATGCAATATGGTTGGTAGAATCATATTATAAAATTATTTTACAAATATGAAAATTATTTTTTGAAAAGCCGAACCCAACCCTCAGCCCAAAACTTAATTAAGAATTAAGAAGTTGTTTGATTAGGTTCTAGGATTGTGAATTGAAGAACCTAAGACACCAACCATAACACATTGGGTTAATGGATTAGTGGGAATTAGGTCCATTAATTGGGTTAGACCTATGGTTAGATTGAAGATGGACTTAATTAGAGAATTGACTAAATCTAATCAATTGTTGTCTTAGATTAGGTCAAGGATTCTCTAGATCAATTACAATAGTTGTAGTTGGTCAAGTCCATGTCTTTAATGAGAACCAAATGGACTTGATTCTTGGCTAAGCGGTCTAGCACGAACTGTTAGGTTGATCTACTCGAAACTAATTAAACCAGTTGGTGTCTAAGGTAAACCAGACCAGTGGTTTTTAATTGGGAACCCACTTACCTGGTCATTTCTGATGGTGTCTAAGGCAAGCTTTGGTAGACCCTCCCACTGATCGAACTTATCTGGACTCTTGGTGAAATTATGTTTTGATCGGATCACTTGACTATTCGAGCTGACCCATGTCAGCTAGGTAAATCAGTGTGACTGATTTAGGTGCTCCTAGACCAGCCCTTTTAATGGTCTCCCTTAAGCTGACTTGGTGAAGTCAGTGGGAGGATCATGATAAGCTGGTTCATATGACCTCATCCTCTATATTATTTAAATTTTCTAAAATTATTAGGTCCTTAAAATGATAAAGTTATGGAGATAACTTAGTCATAGCCTCCCATTAAGGTGTTTGATAATGAGTCCATTAACTCAATAATCATTGCAGACCCAAAGGCTTGGTGCTTATTGACTAATGGAATTATCACTCATCATATGACGACATGGAAGTGTCTCTCTAATGGTGGTTAGGTGAGCCAACTAAAGTTGGGCTTAATCATTCATTGGTTAGATACACCAAGTATGATCATGTTAATGGTTGGACCTAACCGGATCCTTACAGTGGAGGCCAAAGCCTACTGATTAGGTTTCTGGGGCAAAATTAAAATTACTAGAAATTATTTAGAGAAATAATTGGTTATGAACCTACCCTTAGATGTACATGGGTTGGCCATCCAAAGTTGGGCTTGTGTGCAGTCTAAGTGGATTCTAGTACCCACTAAGGAATTAGGGTAATTCCTCGAATTGGAGGTAGAGGCTACCAATTCGAATAAAATAGTGGGAGAAACCTTTTGATTAAAGTCTAAATCTTTAGGTTTAATGAATCAATTACTAATTAGGTTATGGTTCTCCTTTGTGCAGATATGGCCACTTCCCTATCGCTCCGATCATTATTGGACAATGATAAGTTGGTGGGACCCAACTTCAGTAGCTGGTACCAAAAGTTGAAGATAGTCCTGGAGCATGAACGGATCCTATATGTGATAATGGATCCTGCACCTGAGGAGCCAGTTGTCAATGCACATGGAACAGTCAGAGATACTTACTAGAGGTGGCTCAGTGATCGGACCACGGTGCGCTGTATCATGCTAGCTGCTATGAGCGATGAGTTCAGTCGCAGATTCGAGACGGCTCAACCAAAGGACATGCTTCAAGTGTTGGAGGATGCCTTTGGCACACCCGATGACGTGGAGAGGTACAAGATTAGTTATGCCATCTTCAACGCCAAAATGCAGGATGGTGCCTCTGTCACTGATCATGTATTGTACATGATCGAGCTGATGGAATGATTGAGAAAGATCGGCTTTTCCTTGCATGAGCAGCTTGGAAAAGATGCAATACTGAACTCGCTGCCCAAGTCTTATATCCCATTCCTCACTCATTATAGAATGACAAAGCCTGAAGTAAACTACCACGGATTACTGGGGTTGCTTCAGAACTTTGAGAAAGATCACCAACTCCATAAGGAGTCGGTGAACTTAGTGGGAGGATCGTCTTCTGGTTCTCGACCCTTTAAGAAAGGGAAGAAGAACAAGAAGAAGAAAGTGAAGAAGGTGCAAGTTCAGGCTGGGACATCTATGCAGGGTCAGACCAAAAAGATCAAATCCGATAAGAGTCAAGCTGAATGCTTCTTTTGCAAGAAGCGAGGGCACTAGAAGAGGAACTGTCCCCAGTATATTGCCTCCCTGGACCCGAACAGGCAGAGAAAGTAGCAAGTTGTTGCTGGACAAGGTATTTATATGATAACTCTTTGCAATTTCTCTATTTGTGATATAACTGACTGGGTATTGGATACCGGTAGCCCTTACCATATTTGCAATTCGTTGCAGGGGTTGCAGGTCAGTAGGAGATTCGAGCAAGATGAGAGGTTCCTGAACGTTGGAGATGGAAGACCAGTTCCAGTTCTAGCATTAGGAATCTTGAAACTTGTATTTGAATCCCATATCGTTGTTCTTAATGATTGTCATTTCTGTCCCAGTTTCTTTTTAAATATCATTTCTGTAGGTCTTCTGGCCAAAAATGATTATAAAATTTTAATAAAGAAACAAATTTGTAATATCATTAAGAATGGTGTTACTATTTTTTGTGGACATTTGAACAATGGTGTGTATATATTATCACAACCTGCTAATATAGTCTATTTAACTGGCAAGCACCCTAGATTAGATAGTGTGTCAGATATCTACTTATGGCACTATAGGCTAGGTCATATAAACAAGAACAGAATAAACATGTTGACTCAAGAGGAAATCCTCGAAGTCAGTGATTATGAATCACTTCCAACCTGTGAGTCCTGTCTTCTTGGTAAAATGATCAAGTCACTTTTTACTGAAAAAGGTGAGAGAGCTATTGAGCTCTTGGGCCTAGTACATACTGATGTATGCGGGCCCATGAGCACCCGTGCTAGAGGTGGATATTTTTACTTCATAACTTTCACGAATGACCTATCCTGATATGGATATGTCTATCTGATGAAACATAAGTCGGATTCATTTGAAATGTTCAAACGATTCCGAAGTGAAGTAGAAAAACAAACTGGGAAGAGTATTAAAACTCTTCGATCTGATCAAGGAGGAGAATACCTTTCTAGTGAATTTCTCATATATCTAGGAGAGAATGGGATTCTCTCCCAATGGACTCCTCCAGAAACACCACAGCATAATGGTGTGTCTGAAAGGAGAAATCAGACTCTGTTAGATATGGTCCGATCCATGATGAATTTTGCTAGCTTGCCGATATCCTTCTGGGGATATACACTCGAATCGGCCTGTTATCTGTTAAATAGGATTCCAAGTAAGTCTGTAATTAAGACTCCATATGAGATATGGATGGGACGTAAGCCAGCACTTTCACACCTTAGGGTCTGGGGGTGCCCGGCCTATGTCAAACGATTAGTCACAGACAAACTTGGATCTAGGTCTGACAATGCTCATTCATAGGGTACCCCAAAGAGACAAAAGGATATTTTTTCTACCATGCTGATGAACAAAAGGTGTTCGTCAGTCTTAAGGCAATCTTTTTAGAAAAGGAGTTCCTTGGTGAACGAACCGTTGCCTCTAAGGTTGAACTTGATGAAGTTCAACAGGTAGAAGGATCGACACCAATAGTTGAACCTGAGTCGGATATGATTAGATCAGATCCGGAGCCCAATGTACCTGCACCATTAAGGCGATCCAGTAGAGTACCGCTTAGCCGGATAGATACTATGATTTCTTGATCTAGGATGGTGATCCCATCGAACTTGATGAGAATAATGAGGATCCGATCACCTATATGGATGCAATGCAGAGACCTGATTTCGAGAAATGGCTTGAAGCCATGAAATCCGAAATGGAGTCCGTGAAGGTCAATGATGTATGGACATTGGTTGACCCACCTGAAGGGGTTAAACCCATTGGGTGTAAATGGGTCTTCAAAAGGAAGAGGGGCACAGACGGAAAGGTGGAGACCTATAAAGCCCATCTGGTCGCCAAGGGATATCGTCAACATTATGGTATTGACTATGACGAGATGTTTTCCCCTGTGGCAATGCTCAAATCTATTCGGATAATGCTTGCAATAGCTGCCCATCTGGATTATGAGATCTGGCAGATGGATGTAAAGATAGCTTTCCTGAATGGAGAGCTGACCGAAGAGGTGTATATGATACAACCTGAGGGGTTTACATCCACAGATGAGTCCAAGGTGTGCAAGCTTCAGAAATCTATTTATGGATTGAAGCAAGCTTCTCGGAGTTGGAACATGCATTTTGATAAGGTGATCAAAACGTATGGCTTCATTAAGAATGGAGAAGAGCCCTGCATCTATAAATGGGCAAATGGTCCAATTGTGGTATTCCTTGTCTTGTACGTGGATGACATTCTCTTAATCGAGAATGACATCCCCGCACTACAGGGAATAAAAGTTTGGTTGTCATCACAGTTCTCCATGAAGGACTTGGGTGAAGCATCCTACATCCTAGGGATGAAGATCTATAGGGATAGATCTAAAAGGATGCTTGGGTTATCCTAGTCCATGTACATAGATACTGTGCTGAAGAGGTTCAGCATGGAGAATTCTAAGAAGGGCTATCTACCGATAGGCCAAAGAATTTCTCTCTCTAAGAAGGATTGTCCGACAACTCCTGAAAAGAGAGAGCGTATGAGTAGAGTCCCATATGCTTCAGTCATGGGATCTATCATGTACGCCATGACATGTACAAGACCAGATGTGACATACTCACTAGGAGTAGTGAGTAGATACTAATCTGATCCTGGAGAAAATCACTGAAAAGTCGTTAAAGCCATCCTTAAATATTTGAGAAATACTAAGGACCAATGGTTGGTTTATGGTGAGTTAGATCTGAAACTTGTGGGGTTCACAGACTCTAGCTTCCAATCTGACCATGATGACAGTAGGAGCGTGTCAGGTTATATCTTTACTCTGAATGGTGGAGCCATCTGCTGGAAGAGTTCCAAGCAACATACTATGGCGGACTCTATTTGTGAAGCGGAATACATCACAGCATCGGATGCCGCGAAGGAAGCTGTGTGGCTGAGGAAATTCATCAACGAGCTCGGAGTAGCACTTTTCCTCGATGGTCCGGTCCTGCTCTACTGCGATAGCACTGGTGCCATAGCTCAAGCGAAGGAACCCAAAGCACATCAGCGGATGAAGCACATCTTGTGCTGCTTCGACCTAGTCTGAGAGATCGTGGATCGAGGTGACGTTGACCTTCAGAAGATCGACGGAAAGGAGAACCTGGCCGACCCTTTCACTAAAACCCTGGCGATAAAGGAGTTCGACAACCACAAGTCGAAGATGGGTATTAGATACTGTGCCGAGTGGCTTTAGGATAAGTGGGAGTTGTTGGGAAATGTGTCCCAAAAAGCCAATCGTCAAGCTGTTAACGGTTGAGCAACCAAGTATTGTAATTGATTTGTTAATAAATAAAATATATTTGGCATTTTCATCATCTAATAAACTCCATTGTTATGATGAAGTCCTTAGGACTATTTAGATTCGATAAAGAGAGGATTTATCGATTAGTCCTTAAAACAGTTCATGACCAAATGATATGCTGTTAATAAGGACGACAGCTTCTATCGAGCATAGGTCGCTGTAGGCCATATGGGTTGGTTGTCCTCTTAACCAAAGAGTGTGAAGATAATGGTATGGCATACAGATGAGATGTACTGGTACATCATCATTGAACGTGACCAACTCCAGAGTATTCTGCTGTCGAGAATGTCTCTGATGGGATATAGGTATAAGTGTCCCTTAGAATTGAGATCGCCTCAGTGACTTGCAAGCAACTCACTGTGCTTTGGTACTGGACTAACTAAATTTCTAATTCAGGGATGGAAGGCTTCTGGGCACAGTCAAGTACTTGCGAAGTCAGAGTGTGATCGAGATGGGATTGACCACTCTAAGAGTTGGAGAAGAATGAGTCACTGTATTTCAATTTAGCAAAACCTTGGCCAGGGTAATCCATCAAATGGATTTGATATTTTGAAATACAATGTGGACAATCTGATCAGAGTTGATAGTTGAACTCTATGGTGTCCTATGATCATTTTGGTCAAGGGGATGAATTATATGAAAACTATATCCACATGGGTTCTAAGGATGTGGTTCTACACATTCGACCTATCCGATCGTCGGGTACCATTGCTAGATGGTCACTTCGATTGGTACAAAAATTTGTTTCTGTGCTACCGACTTAGGTTCAGACCTATGAGGTCACACACATTAGAGTTTATGACCCGATCGGACGGTTGATCAACGATTAAGAATCGTTCTAGGGTTAAATGATCAATACGATTGACATTTAACCTAGTGCAAGTGTTGCAGGAGGATCGATTAGAAATTCGATTGCTAATTGACTTAATTTGATTAAGCCAATGGGCTGAGATTAAGTTTAATTAAATATAATTTAATTAGATTTAGTTTGGGCTTGATTGGATCAAATCCAATTGATTTATTGGATAAGTCAAGTGCAAGAAAAAACTAGTCCTAGTTCAACTAGGACTTGGGTCAATCTAATTTCTAATTTGATTAGAAAGTTAAATCAAATTTAAATCTAATTTAATCTGATTAAATTAGGTTCTTAATTGGGTTAAGACCTATTTTAATTAGGTTGATCCAATTTTGGTTTGATTTGGTTTGAGAAACCAAATTAAAACAAGTCATAAGATAGAATCCTAGTAAGACTAGGATTCCACCTTGCACCACATAAGCCTTTCCCACGCCCTCTCTCTCATTCAACGCCAATCTACTCTTATTTTATGTGAAAAAAGCCCTCTCCCGGGTCTCTCCCACATTCATAAAAGGTCTCCTCTCTTCTTTCTTACATGGAAGGTGGTTTGGATCAAATAAAAAAGGAATAAGTTTGGATTTCGAATTCTATGAGATAGAGTTTTAGAAATCCAAAACTCTTTCAATTTTGCATCGAATCTATCCAAATTTTTTTTTGGAATTTTCATGGCTTTTAGGGTACACATTATGCACTCTTTTCTAGTGATCTATGCATGAAAATAAGGAGAAGGTGCTCAAGAGTTGGGCACCCCTTAACTTGTCATGTTTGGATAAGCCTTGACTAGGTATTTGACCTAGACAAGGAATCTTTTATATCTCTCTATATAAAATGATTTTTCTCATGAAATTTTTGAAGAAGATAAAGATTTGAGAAAACTTTAGGCCATCCAAAAATTAGAGTGAAAGACCTTTGGTTCGTGGAGATATAAAAGACACAAGTTAGGGTGTCTAGAGAGAGAAACGAGAAGAAGAAGAGGGTCTTCTTCTAGGGTTGTTTGTTTTCATATCTTTCCTCACTCCATCTTGAGTTTTATGAGAGTGTCTCAGATCTAAAACTTCTTCTTATACTTTTCACCTTTGGAAGAGTCTAAATCAAGAAGAAAGAGGTACCTGATCAACCATCAAAGAAGGATCAGCGCAATACTAGCATACTGTACTGATTTTCTGAAGCAGGACTTCTGATCGAGATTCGTGAGCTCGTGTGGATGATACCTAGAGGCCGGATGCATGTGTGGCTTGCAACATCATCCTCAATCCTAGATCAGTGAGGTTAGAATATCTAACTTGCAAGGTAATAGATCTGATCTATTGTTTAATACATACATTAGATGTAGTATAGAAATATGTTGATATGATCAACATGTAGTTCATGCTATATTTATATATTTTAATTTCTGATTTAATGCTATATAATAATCATGTAATAGGATCTTAGATCTAGGGATTCTCTAATTTTAAAAAATAATTTTAATTTATTTTAGTCTTTCGCTGTATGATCTTGAAAAAGTTTGAAGATCTAACCCTGAAACCCTAGATCTGGTTCCTATATGTGGTGCCTCCACTGACAATTCTGATTAGGTCCAACCATTAATTTGATAACATCAAGTGCATCCAATAAAATGAATGTCCAGACCCGAGTGTGGTTCGGTCAATCTGAGCATTAATCTGAAGGTACAATACGATGGTCATATAATGGACGATAATTTTAATACGTAATAGACATCAGGCGTGTGGCGCCTCCAATGTCTATTTGGAATATTGGACTCATTATCACATACCTTAATCGGAGGCTATGATCTAGTTATCTTTATAACTAACTCATTTTATAGACCTAATAATTTAAAAGATTTGGTTAATTTATTTTAGAGGACATCAGTCGACCTACAAGTCATAAATCCTCCCACTGACTTCATCAAGTCATGAAAAGGACTAGTGACTGGTGGGTCCAATCAACATATCGTAGATCCTCCCACTAACTTTATCAAGTCATGAGAAGGATTAGAGACAAGTCGGTCCAGGATACCTAAATCAGTCATACTGATTAACCTTAACAATATGGGTCAACTTGAGTCACCTAACGATCTATTCAGCCTAATGACTCGACTTAATCTTTGAGCCTGAATCAAGGTCTATTTGATTTAATCAAAGACATAGACTTAATCAACTACAACTATTATTTTTGATCTAAAGTATCTTTGATCTAATCTAAATCAACTATTGGTTAGATTGGATCAACTACTCTTTTTAGTCTATTAAGTCTTTGATTCTAACCTTAGGTCTAACCTAATTAAAAGGACCTGATTAAAGCTAACCCATATCCCATGTTTTATATAATGTCATTAGATCTTTAATCAGAATTCTAGATCTAAAATATATTTCTTAATTCTTAATTAAGTATAGCATCAACATGGATTAAGGTTATGAAATAATTTCTTATGTAAACCTTTTACATTAAATCATAAAATTTTTTACATCAAATCTAAATTTTTATAATTTTTAATCAAAATAATTTTGATTAATCAAGATTAAATGTAACTAGTTTCTTCATAACTTGTATCATATATAACAACACCTAAGATTTCAAGATCTAGAATTTTACAGAAAAGTAAGTTTTCTCCTTTCGCTTTCTTCTTCATGAGACCTCACAAGGGCACCCCTACACGCCATGAAGAGCACCCCATTGAATGGGAAGAGAGGGTCATGTAACTCTACTTGCTCTTATGATCGGACGGTCTAGTGATTACCCAATCTGAGTACTTTACTACTCAGAACATCTAATCTAATTCACATATCATATATACAAAAAATATAGATCAAATCTAAATTATATTAAATCTGATTTTACATTAGATCATATCTAAAATCAGATCATAATATATCTCATATATTACTAAATCTAGATTTTAACTCTACACGCATATATGTTCATGTCATAATGAACCTAGCTCTAATACCATTTAAAGGGAAGCATGGTGGGTGATGTGCGTGCATTTTCAAAATTTTATAGTAAAATATACATAGATTAAATAATTTAATCTATAATGCATGCATAGATCAAATCTAAGTCATCATATAGAATCTATGATATAAACTAATATGCATGTACATACATCTGAAATCTAAAATTCAGTAAGTACAAAATATATCTAAATATAATTAGATCATATCTAATTCATATTTAGATTATATTAAAAATTAATTGAGATCAAAATCTTATACCTGAGTGTGGATAGTAGATCACCGCATTCGAAATCTATAATAGACGGTTCTTGATGATGTTTGGTAGCCGCACACGCGTATGACCTTTACAGGTATCCACACGAAGCCCTTGTGCTGATCGATCTCCTTAGGAGTGTTAGCTCATGAAGATATCATTCTTTGACTTATTTAAGAGAAACATGATAAAATTAAAGAATAAAGAGTTCCTCTCCTTTTTCTTTCTGAATTCATGCATTTGATCTTTACAATAGAGATCAAAAGAAGAACCCTTTCTTCTCAATTTTCCATGCATAAGAGAGAACCTTTCTCTCTTTCTTCACGCCCTTAAGAAGAACTTTTCTTTTCTGATTTTTTATGATAAAAATCAGATCTAATCTGATTTCTCATACTAAAAATTATATAAAATATTGAGATCTAAAAAAATTCAAAAGAAGGATCCAGGAGAAGAACCGTTATTCTCTTTTCTACTCCCTTTTTCTTCTTGATCTAGAACTCTAGAGATCCCCAAATGCCCAACAAAATTTTTTTGATATTTTTATTTTAAATTTTTATGTTAAAATATTAAATCTAATCTAATTTTTATCTAAAAAAAAAATTTGAAAGAAGAACTCCTTCTTCAAGGCTGCACAAAAGAAAGAAGATCCATCTTCTTCCTTGATCTAGAACTCCAAAGAGCCCCAGACCCCAAACAAATTTTTTCTAGTATTTTTTCTTTAAATTTATATATTAAAAATAAGATTTAATTTAATTTTTATCTTAAAAAAAATAAAAAAAAATTGAAAGAAGAACTCTTTCTTCTTCAAGGCTAGCACAAGAAAGAAGACCCATCTTCTTCCTTATCTTTCTCTCGTTGGAAAGAACTTTTCTTCACCAATTTTTTGCTTTATAAATAGTAGAGAAGTCTCTTTTTGATGACAAAAAATCAGCAACAAAAGATCTCAAAAACATACCAAGATGGGAAGGAGAGGAGGGGTTGGCATGTGGATATTTGGGGCATCCAACTCTTGGACACCCCCTCCTTATTTTGGGTTACCAGAAAGAGGAGACGGGATGCCTCTTTGTTTTCCACGAGAGGAAGAAAGGGTGGATGGCATCCTATGGGGTGTAAGAAATTCTCACGATAAAAAGTGGGGCATGGAGAATTAATATGACAAGGGGTTGGTTTGGGTTTAGTCATATTCCAAATAGGACTCAAGATCTTTTTCAACTTCTAACTAATTTTTGGACCCAATCCTAACTAACTTAGGAATTAGTTATAACAAACTAACTAATTGGATCTTAGCCCAATTAGGCCCCAATCCAATTGGAAATTAGTTAGATTAAAATCCTATTGATTCAGAAATTGATTCTTAATGGATATCAGAAAAGTTTTTTAATAATAGGGCTTGATCCAATCAAGCCTATTTTCAAATGGTATTT
This sequence comes from Elaeis guineensis, assembly GCF_000442705.2. NCBI lineage: Eukaryota > Viridiplantae > Streptophyta > Magnoliopsida > Arecales > Arecaceae > Elaeis > Elaeis guineensis. The sequence goes on from NC_025998.2 coordinate 62,496,079, forward strand.
GATCAAATCAAAGCCTATTATCCAATAAGGTTAGATCCAATTCAAGCCTATATAAAATAATTTCATATTCATGCATCCCTAAAATCAATTGGAATAAGCCCTGTTATTCAATAAGGCTGCATCCAATTAATCCAAATCTAATCTAATTGAATCCAATTCAATTAGATCTAATTCAATCTCCATTACTCAATCAAATTAAATCAATTAATAATCATATTATCAATTAATTATTTCTCTAATTTACTAACCATTAATAAATATTTATTGCAACCTTTGCATAAGATTAATCATCAATCAAATTGATAATTAAACACTCCAACGATTCATAATCGTCGATCAGTCATTTGATCAGATAGGTACTTCTATGTGTGTAATTTCATAGGTTCGAACCTAAGCCGGTAGCATAAGAATAATTTTTATACTAATCGATGTAACTATCTAGCAATGGGACTCGACATCTGGATAGGCCAAATGTATGCCCAGTAATACTCTAGAACTCATGTGGATATAGTTACCGTATAATTCATCCCTTTGACACTTGATGCTCAAAGACGACTTTGAATTAAACTGTCAATCCAAGAAAAATGGTCCACATTGTGTCTCAACCTCAAAAATCCTATGACTCCTCACTAGGACTACTTTGATAAAAGTTTTACTGAATTAAAATATAATAATGTATCATCTTCAGTTTTACTTGGAGTGATCAATCTCATCTTAACTCGCACTCAGACTTCACAAGTACTTGACTGTACCCAAAAACCTTCCGTCATCAAATTAAAAATTCAGATAGTCTGATACCGAAGCACAGTGAGTTGCTTGCAAGTCACCAAAGCAGCCTCTGGTCCAAGGAATATATATACCCATATCCCATCAGAGCAGCCTTTAACAGCACAGTGCTCCAAAAGTGATCATGCTCAGTAAAATGTACTCCTATATATCACTCGTATGCCATACCCGTATCACCACACATCTTGATTAAGAGAATAACCAACTAATATGGCATACAATGATCTATACTCGATACAATTATCATCCTTATGATAATTGTATCATTTGGTCACGAGCAAGATTTTAGAACCATATGGTAAATCCTCCTTTATTATTTTGGTAGTAGTTCTAAGGACTTCATCATAACATATGAATTCTATTTTAGAAGATGTATTCTTTATGATGAATCTGTCAGATAATATTTATCATTTTATAATTCATATATTTGTATGGAGCACAATCATCTACAATCTAGATGATTGGCTTTAAGATATATTTTTCAACATTGGATCTAAAAATTAGTTAGAATTTAATCAAGTTTTTGAATCTTATTTAGAATAGGACTAAACCCAAACCAACTTGAAACACCCCATGTGCCATTTATTTCTCACACCCCATGACCCTTTCACAATAGAAAATCTCTCACACTCCTTTGTGCATTCTCTCCTCTCTTCCATGAAGAAAAGGAGGCATCCACCCTTCTTTCTTGTCACCCAAACAAAAAAAAATAAAATGAGGGGGCATCCAAGAGTTGGATGCCCCACAATCTCATGCATGGAGTCCCTCATCTCTCCCTCTCTTTGAAAGAGATTTTTAGAGCTTTTCTTTTGATAGTTTTTGAGAATCAAAAAGAGGCTCCTCTATTAGTTATATAGTAAAAAAATTAGAAATTTTTTTTTTTCCAAAGAGAGCTAGATCAAGGAAGAAAATGGATCTTCTTTCTTATGCACAACCTTGAAGAAGAAGGAGTTCTTCTTTCAGATTTTTTTTAATTTTTTTAAAATAAAAATTAGATTAGATCTAATTTTTAATATAAAAATTTAGAGAAAAAATATCAAAAAATTTTGATTGGGTGTTTGGGGCTTCTTGGAGTTATAGATCAAGAAAGAAGATGGATCTTCTTTCTTAAACGCAGTCTTGAAGAAGAAGTTCTTCTTTCAAATTTTTTTTTTGAAGATAAAAATTAGATTATAATCTAATTTTTAATATAAAAATTTTAAAAAAAATATCAAAAAAATTTGATTGGGTGTTTGGGGCTTCCTAGAGTTCTAGATCAAGAAGAAAAAAGGAGAAGAAGAGAGAAGAACGGTTCTTCTCTTGGATCTCTCTTTTGATTTTTTCTAAATCTCAAAATTTTATATAATTTTTAGCATGAGAAAGTAGATAGATCTAATTTTTATCATAAAAAATTAGAGAAAAAAATTTTTCTTAAGGGCATGAAAGGAAGAGAGAAAGTTTCCCTCTTATGCATGAAAAATTGAGAAGAAAGGGTTTTTCTCTTGATCTCTATTGTGGAGATCGGATGCATGAATCTAGAAAGAAAAGGAGAGGATCTCCTTATTTTTTATCTTTATTATGTTTCTCTTAGATTAGTCAAAAGATGATATCCTCGCAAGCTATTACTCTCGAAAAGATCGATCAGCACAAGGGCTTCGTGTGGATATCTGTAGAGGCCGGACGCGTGTGCGGCTGCCAAGCATCATCAAAAACCAACTACCATAGATTTTGGATGTAGTGATCTACTATCTGTACTTAGGTATGAGATTTTGATCTCAATTAATATTTAGATATGATCTAAATATAAATTAGATATGTTCTATACTTACTGAATTTTAGATTTTAGATGTGCATACATGCATATTAGTTTATATCATAGATCCTATATGGTGATTTAGATTTGATCTATACATCATTATAGATTAAATTATTTAATCTATGTATGTTTCACTGTAAAATTTTTGAAAATGCATACACATTACCCACCATGCTTCCCTTCAGTCTGAAGCATCTTACCATATATCCCACCCACTCTGTCAAAGAGTGTATCAAATAATTAAAAATCATATTAGATAAGGTCTCTCTTCAAAACATACGTCGCTTCTTGATTTCTCCCTCGCGCATGCTCACAAAAAGGTGCAGATGGCATCCAAATTTCAAGCCAAATATCCTCTGATTTTGCCACATTTTAGGAGAGGATTATCTGATCTTAACCAATGCCAGAGATCACATGATAAGGGCCTCCTTCTGCCTTAAAGTAGAAGGACACTTATCGCATCCTTTCATGAGTCCCCATGAGTGCATCAATTTTTCTCTCCTCCATGCTATTTCATGCCATCTCATTCATTACAATATGTGTATGGCTGATAGCTAGAAAGATAAACTTCCATATAGACTAAAAACCCATCTCAGAAGGACTTTATGTGTCCCTCCATGCCAAGAAAAATCAGCGTTGTAACTTTGTGCACCAACAAAGGATAGAGTCCAATCCTCTTTGGACTCTATCATTCCAACACCCAAAGGCCTATGTGGCACCATCTATTGGCTGCCTCACATCAGAGATTGACCCAAACTAATATCCAATTAATTTGGTTTATTAATTAAATCGGGTTCGAACCAAATTCGACCCACAAGTAGAAGCTAGTGTTAGCCACATATGCTAGCATGCTCACCAGCTAACCAATTGGATTAATTAATCCAATCAACCTTGTCAAATCAATTTTTTGACCAATTCTTTTATGTGTGTGATCCATTGAGTTCTATATCTAGTCAGTAGTAGGTCCAGATGCATGTTGATTTGATTAGATTAGACTCCATCTAATCAATTTTTGGTCAAACCTATGTCAACCCGAGTTGTCAAATTAGAACTCTTTCTATGTGACTCAAAAATTAATCACTTTAATTTATTAAAACCCACAAGATATGATTGACATCTAGCAATATATCATGTCTATCCAGAAGATATAAAATTTGATAAAAATATCAAATATACCTTTCAGTGATAAGTTACCATGCAATTCAGTCCTTCGATCATCCTGCATCCTGAATATATTTATGAGAATAGAATCATGTCAAATCCAACACATATTCTTATTGATTCTTCATTAATTAATGATAACTCTAATAATGGATTAGAATCTTTATCTAATCTTCATTTGCTTTGGCCAAAGTCTTTTCGAGTAATCTAGAGATGAGAATATGTAGGATGTCATCTCATCTTACTAGAAGTGATCGATTTCTTGTTGACCTACTTAATGCCATGATTGAATATGAAGCAAAATATGGGTTCATGTGCATAAAGTTTCATGGTGATCTCAGGTCTAAGAACCACTTGCACAACTCCCACTTAGAGAATTATCTTTTGATATGTATGTAAAGCTCTATAAGATATTCTCTGTCGGTGGATCAATTCAGTGAACTCATTCCTTATTGAGCACCCACATCCTTGTATTAGTATCCCCAGATGGCTTGTGAGATCAATGACTTTCTCCATCAAGCATACATAAGATGTGTCAGTTTTTCTAGAATATTGATCTCTAAATTAATGTTCCTATGATTAAAAATATTTAAGATTAAAGTTTTAGGATTTTAGGTCTCATAGGAATGACCCATTCATTGAAAAAAATCACAGGAATTTCATGCATGCATTTTAAAAATTTTTTACAGCAAAATAAATTTAGATTAAATATTTTAATCGATAATACAAGCATATGATCTGATTATAAAATATCCTATAAAAGAATCTATGATACGTATATATGTATATAAAAATTTAAACTACAAAATCAACATATCATACATGAAAACTAGTTAACATAGTAGATCAAATTTACAATTACCAAGGTTTTGAACCCTATATCTGAGCATAGGTAGATGAACACCACAACTATAGATGATGATCTGAAGGTCTTGCTAGTTGCTCGTAGCCGCACAGGATATCCACATAAAGCCCTCAGGTCGATCAGCTTTCTCGAGAATGCTAGTTCGTGAAGAAGACTTCTGATGGTGGATCTGATCGGATCTCCTTCTTTAAACATCTCAAACTCTTTTGAAGTTGAAGTCAGATCAGTGGAGGGTACTGGATGGTGGAGAAAAAATGGAGAAATAATTTCTTATAGATTTTTTACTCTCATAATCCCAGCACCTAGATCAAAATCACTCACCCAAGAGGAGATAGATCTCCTCTAAAGCACATGCCAAAGAGATGGCAACCCACCCAAGCCTCACACCCCTAGACACCTATTCAGCCCACTGATTTCTACTCTTTCTTATAGTGGAAAAATAGCTCTTTTAATTGCACAAAACCATAACTCTTTTATTGCTGCCGAATAAGATAGATAGGGATGAGATAAGAGCCCGTCAGGGTTTAAGTTCAAACTTCTTTTAAATTCAAACTCTAACGCCACTTATCCCCATCCAAAGCCATATCAAAGAGGGGCTGAATAAGTAAGAATGGCATGGAAAAAACTTGGGAACACTTCCCTATTGTTGCACAAATAGTATCCCTTCATAAGGGGCCGGCAGGTGGAAAGAATAGGATTAGGGTTTAGTTAAGGTTTAAATTTAAATCCAATTAAATTCAAACTAACTAATCTCTATCCTATCATAAGGGGATGACATTTTGGGGTGTTTGCTGGAGTGTTTCTCATGCACAAATCAGATTTGTGCATGCAGAAAAGCCATGGAGAAAAAAATGGTGGCGTATGGGATTTGAAATTCAAGCCTAGTTTGAATTTCAAGTTGGTTCTTCAATTTGATCCAAACCAAAACTTTTTTGGTTAGACCCAATTAAACCAAAGCAAACATAATCTAATTAGGATCCTAATTAACTTGATTAAATCTTAAATAAATCAAAAATTAATCAAGTCCAAGTCCTGATCAAATCAGGACTCAATCTGCCTTAGCAATTAGGTCATCTCATAATCCAATTGGATTTGACCTAATTGAATCTAATTCAATTAGACTTGATCCAGACTTCAATGCTCAATCCAATTGATCTAATCAATGATTTAATTACTGACTAATCATCTTAAATTTTACTAACACTTAGTGAATTACATTATTACAACTATTGCACAGGGTTGATCATCAATCTTATTGACAATTTTACCCTCGAATGATTCTTAATTGTTGATCTACCAATTGATCGGAGAGAAACTTCTAATGTGTGTGACCCCAAAGGTTCAAACCTAAACTAGCAGTATAAGAATAAATTTTTATACTAATCAAAGTGATCATCTAGCAATGGTATCTGACGTTTGGATAAGCTGAATGTATGCAAAGCAACACTCAAAACCTATTGGTATATGGTTACCGTATAATTCATCCCTTTGACCCTTGATGATTAGGATGACTTTAGAGTTAATTTTCAACTCTTGATCAATGCATCCTTATTGTGCTTCAACCTAATTAATCCTATGACTCCTCATGAGGACTACCCAGGTCAAGGTTTTGCTAAATTGAAATATATTGAGGCATACTCTTCAATAACTTGGAGCAGTCAATCCTATCTTGACTCACACATCGACTTCACAAGTACTTGACCATGCTCAAAAATCTTCTATTATTGAATTAAAAATTCAGATAGTCCAGCACCAAAGTACAATGAGTTGCTTGCAAGTCATCATGGTGATCTTAGATCGGAGGGACACTTATACCGATATCTCTTCGGAGCAACTCTTGATAGTAGAATGCTTCGAAGTTGGTCACATTCAGTGAGATGTACTCTTTCATCTTATCTGTGTGCCATACCAGTGTCTCCACACTCATTGGTTAAGAGGACAATCAACCTATATGGCACATAACGACCTACATTTGATATAGCTATCATCCTAGTAATAGCATATCATTTGATCGTGAATATATTTAAGGACTAAGCGATATATCCTCTTACATTGGTTAAAATAATCTTAAAGACTTCATCATAATATAAGAGTTCTAGAAGAAGATGTATATAATGTGATGAAAAAGCTAAATAATATTTATTAATTATAATTCATATACAAATTATATACAAGAGCACAATCATCAACAGGCTGATGATTGGCTTTGGGATACAATTACTAACAACTCCCACTTAGACTAAAAGTAATTAGTATAGTATCATATATATTGGGTTTCAGCCATATAGCAAAATATAGATTTCAAAAAAAATTTAACATGCATAAAAAGAGTTTTAACATATAAAACTAGTATATCAGAACTCAAATCCTAAAATCACCTTATAGACTCTAATCAAACCATTCTAGCATGCAATAGGATAGAAATTATACTTTCTAAAGAAGATGATCAGATGGCAAAATAATCTCTACAAGGCTTCAAAATAGAAACCCTCTAATGGTGATCCACATGGAAGATGATCAAGGTCCTTCCGAATCAAAATAGTGCTACAGCCTTTCTTCACAAGAATGCTACCGATGACCTTCACCAAGAATGAATCATACCACTACCTATTTGTCTTTGATTCCTCCACTAAGACCATGCTTATAATCTCTTCTCAAGATATCTCACCACCTAGAGTTTAGTTTGGTACTCCAACATATGGAAAAACCAAATCCTAGGTCAAGCAGCCCTCACTTTCCTTTTTCTCTCTTCTTCTCTCTCCTTCAATTTTTTTCCTCTCTTCCTTTTCTTAATTTTTTTCAAAATTTTTTTGCTTAATCCTCACTTATCCCATGACTAAATACCAAGATATCTACTCCAAAATCCATAGGGAGCATCCCCTATAAATAGGAAATGAAGAGGTCTATGGGTCTCCCAAGAGGCACCAACTCATAGTGCTCCACCTTCTTACATAAGGAAGTGAATCCTCATGCAAGAATAAATGATGTGGAGGAGTCTCAAGTATAGAAAAATTCCTCCTCTTCCACACTCATAAATATCATATATTAATGGTATGCAAAAAAAATAAATGGAGTGGGAAACAAAGAGATGTCTTAAAAGAAAGAGTCTTCTTTACCACATCCATAAATTTTGACATTGAATTTAGGTGGGTGGCATGAAAAACCTCTTTCACACATAAAACGCTTCCAAAAAAATAATTAAATATAGACCTAATCCAATTAGGTTCAAGACAACAGGTTAAGTCTAGCTCAAATACTTTGAACTAACCAAATTGAGAACTTGGGTTAAGATAATATGCTAGCATATCAAATTAACCCTTAGAACATATAATAAATTCAAATAAAATTAGATCAAGATCAAATCTCAAAGTGTGTGACCTATTAGGTTCCAAATCTAGTTAGCAATGGACCCAGGCTCTTGATCTAATCCTAATCTGATTAGATTAGATCAGTGCAATTATACTAATTAATCAAATTTATTTTTAATTAATTATTGAATTAAATTTTTTTAATTCTTATGAGTCCACAAGTCAAGATTGACATCTAACAATATACCATGACTATTCAAATGAGATAAAATTTTATAAAATTATTAAAATTATCCTTCAATAGCAAGTTATCATGTAATTCAATCTTTCAATCATACAATATCTCAGACAAGCAATGAGTATGGAATCATGTCAAAACCAAATGCTCATCTATATGTATCTCGATCAAAAAGTTATGATTCAATTGATGATATATTAGAAACTTCTTTCTAATTATCATCTTACTTTGATCAAAGACTTTCTGAAACATCATCCTGTGAGATTACATAGAATGTTCGCTCTTCTTATTAGGAGTGATCGATCCCTTATTGACCACACACAACCTCTATACACATTTCACCATATCCAGAACACCTCACACAAAGATCAAAAAATCAAGCTAGGGAATAAACCAAAACCTGTATTCATGTATATAAGGTACCATGGTGATCACAGGTCTAAGGATCACTTGCACAACTCCCACTAAAGAACAACCTACTGACATATAAATAAAACTCTATTAGATATTTTCTCGTAGGTCAATTTAGTGAACACATTCTCTAGTGAGCACCCATATCCTTGTATTAGTGTCACACACAAATGGTTGTGAGATCAACTATCCTCTTCATCGAGCATACATAGGATGTGCCAGTCCTACTGGTATCATTGATCTCCAACTCAATGAACTAACAACTAAAAATACTTTAGATCAGAGCTATCAAGGATTAGGATCTCACTAGCATGATCTCATCATGGCCCTAAAATCATTATCCTAATCTATGAGATTCATTATAATCTTAAATAAGTACAAGATGCAGCATATAATGAATCAAAGATGCCTAACATTATTAATAAATAATATCAAATACATAAGTTTGGAAGATAAAATATAAAAAAATATTCTATCACATCACATATGCAATTGACTTGTAGGGCATTATTCTTTCAATTTCTTACTTGCACTAAAACCAATCACCTCTATACTTGATGCCCATGCAATCTAGGTGGTGGTCAAACTACTACAATGACAAGGCCTCAGTGAATGGATCTGTTATATTATTCTTGGTATCAATTCGCTTAGCAATCGCATCACATCTTTTGACTATTTTTCGAACGAGGTGGAACCACCTTAAGATGTGCTTGGATTTATATTGAGATCTTAATTCTTTAGCTTGAGTAACTGCTCCAGTATTGTCATAATAAAGAGGCACTAGTTGCTCAATTTTAAGAACCACATCCAACTCTGAGATGAACTTCTTCATCTAGACGACCTCCTTAGCAACCTCACTAGCAGCTATATACTTGACCTCAGTGATTGAGTCAGCAACAGTTTACTGTTTGAAATTTTTCTAACTCATTATGCCATCATACAAGATAAACACATATCTAGATAAGGATTTACTATCATCGAGATCTGATTAAAAATTAAAATCAATAAAGTCTTTCAGTTTTAAATCAGATCCATCATATATAAGAAAAACTAGTGCTTCTCGAGTACTTGGGAATATTTTTCATAACTTTTCAACGATCTTCTTCTGGATCTATCTAAAATCTGCTTACTATGCCCAAAGCATAAGCCACATCAGGTCTGGTATATGACATAGGACACATAATCAATCCTACACCCGAAGTATAAGAAATAGACCTCATTCTATTTCTTTCTTCAGGTGTCTTAGGAGATGTCTTCTTAAAGAGTTGTATGCCATGACTCATGGGTAAGTAATCTCTTTTACTTCCCTCCATATTGAACCTCTTCAACACAATATCTATGTGCCTAGACTGGGACAAGCCAAGTATCCTTTTTAATCTATCCCTATAAATCTTTATACCAAGTATATAGGATGCTTTATCCATATCTTTCATAACAAACTTTTGTGATAGCCATGTTTTGATCGATTGCAACAAAGGGATGTCATTCTCAATGAGCAGTATGTCATCCATATATAAGATCAAGAAGATAATGGCACTCCCACTAATCTTCTTATACACACATGATTTATCCATATTTTTGATAAAGCTAAATAATTTGACTATCTCATCAAAATAGATGTTCCAACTCTTTGATGTCTTATTTAATCTATAAATATATTTTTTTTGCTGGTATACTTAATTTGTCCTTCCACTAGAGATAAATCCCTCTGACTGAGTCATATAGACTTCTTCCTCAAGATTTTTATTAAAGAAAGTAGTCTTGATATCCATCTGTCAGATTTTATAGTCATGATATGCAGTTATAGCAAGCATAATCTAAATAGACTTGAGCACGTCTATAGGCAAAAAAAAATTTTCATAGTCAATACCTTATCTTTGTCTTAAATCTTTTACCACTAGCTTCTCCTTATAGGTCTCTACCTGGCCATATGCTCCCATCTTTTTCTTGAAGATCCATTTGCAACCTATTGGGATCACACCCTCAGGCATATTAACCAAAGTCCAAACTTGGTTGGCATACATGGAGTCCATTTCAGATTTTATGACTTCAAGCTATCTATCAGAGTCACAACTCGTGACTGCTTCCAAATAGGTTATGAGATTATCATTCTCAATGATGTGTGATGAGTTGTCATTCTTAATGACAAACTCATACCTGAGTGGTACATTACACACTCTACCTAACATTCAGAGAGGAGGTGTGTGTTGAGGCTGTTCTTCAACAATAGGCGCATCAGTTGAGGATCAAATTGTGGACTCTTCATATGTTGCTTTTGGATAGACTGTAGGTCTTGAACTTCTTCAAGTTCAACTATCCTCCCACTGCTCTCTTCTTGGATAAACTCTTTCTCCTAGAAAGTGGCATGCCTACTAACAAACATCTTTTATTGAGTTGGATGGTAAAAGTAGTATCCTATACTCTCCTTAGGATAATCTACAAACCTATATTTATCCGACCTAGCACTTAGCTTATGTCCTTCAATACTACATGTCAGGGCGTGCTGGGGCCAACGATGATGGGTTGGGGTTGGGGTCAAGGCCGCCAAGCCAGAGCCAGAGCCGACGATGGTGAGCCGAGATAGGGTCGGGTCGTGGCTATGTCGGGGCCTGCTGGTCGGGCCGACGATGGCGGCCCAGGAAGGGGCCGACGAGCCGAAGCCGGCAACGGTGAGTTGAGGCGCGACGTGCCAGGGACAGCAGGTCGGGCATGCATGGCCTGTGGGCCATGGGGCCTACGGGCCGGGCACGTGTGGGTTAGGATGGGTCAGGCCTGGATGGGGCCGATCGGACTGGGTCCGGTCGGGCTAGTGCGGGTCGGGGGGAGTCGGGTTAGGTCGAGCTGGGGTCGGGGATGAAGGAGTCGGGGTGGGGTGAGTTGGACAGGGTCGCATCGGGCTGGGGCTGGTCGAGCAGAGCTGGGGCGGGTCCGGTCTAAGTCAGGTCGGGGTCAGGTCGGGTCGGGGTGGGGCAGATCGGGTCGGGTCGGGTCTGGTATGGTTTGGGTCGGTTCTGGATCGCTAATATGTGCAAAAAAATAAAAAAAATTAAAAATTCAAAAATTATAGATTATTTGTGATAAAAATGTTATGTCACAAATACTTGTATATTTACGATGAAACTTAATTTTCTATCATAAATACTCTAACATTTATGATAAAAAAATTTTATCACCAACATTTGGAAGAAAATAAAAAATTTTAAAAATTTAAAAATTATAGATTATTTGTGATGAAAATATTATGTCATAAATAATGAGTATTTATGATGAAGAGTAAATATTTTATCGTAAATACTCAAGTATTTACGATGTAATATTTTCAGCATTAATACATAAAAAAAATTTAAAAATTTAAAAATTATAAATTATTTATGATAAAATTTTAACATGATCAATAATTGAATATTGATGATAAAAACTCAATTTTTATCATAAATACTCTATTATTTATGATAAAAAAATTTTCTAACTAATAAATGAGAAAAAATAAAAAAATTTAAAAATTTAAAAATTATAAATTATTTGCAACAAAAACTCTATTTTCATCGTAAATAATATGTATTTATGATGAAAAATCTATTTCTATCGTAAATAATCACTATTTACGATGAAAATTTTTCATCACTAATATTTGAAAAAAATAAAAAATTTTAAAAATTTATAAATTATAGATTATTAATGATGAAAATTTTTTTATTGAAGGATGTTTAGATATATTATAATAAATTTTTTTATATTTATAAAAATAAATATTAGATAGTTTTTAAAAAATAATATGTGCACAAGAAAAGTATGTAGAATATTAAGATATCCTTGATCTTCAATCTTTATAAGGCTCTATCTGTGGCATGTTAAACCAATCCAAAATCAATTCTTGGAGGATGGATCAAGAGAAAGATGGTTAGAAATTGAAACTGAGGATGTCATCATTCCTTTAGCTGCCCATTTGAATCTCGCCCAGATGATGTTCGATATTTCGGACCTTTTGCTCGAGATCCTCCTCCCGACGAGATTTTATAAGGCACGAAGAGTAACCTAAGGTCGAATCTCCATTGGAAGAGATTGGAGAATGTTGGCATTATTCTTCATGCCTGGACCCTGATGGGATGGTGATTGTCAATCGATCAGGGCAAAACGATATGCACCTCGAGGGAGATTCTCTGGAAGCAGTTTTGCTGGCTACACAGAGAGGGCATAGTTTGAGGAGCATGTTGCGGGGGTTGTCATTGCTCTGTGGTTTGCTGTAAATGCTGGACGGTGTTGGTCAATGCTTGGACCTATCGAATCAGGTCGTTGAATCGTTACGGGTCTTCTATAATAGGTGGTGGTATAGGCCCTTGAAAAGTGGATGCTTGCACTGCATCACCCATGCTTCATCGAGATGACTGTCGATGAGAAGCGGCAAAATTGTTGTAAGTTTTTGTTCTTTCTATAGTTCATCCATTTTATTACTAAAATATTTTGAAAAGTTGATATATTTACTACATTAGCTATATATGGACTCAATTTCAGACTTTATAGCTCTAAGCCACTAATCGAAGTTGGACCTCTACATGGCATCCATGTAGGTGATCAGATCATTGTTGTTCTTATCGAGTTCAACAGAATCACATCCCAGACCTAGATACCGAAGTATCTATCCGATGGATGTGGTACTCTATTGAATCTCCTTAATGGTGCTTTTATAATAGGTTTCGGATTTGATCTAATCAAATTTGATTCTATAGGTTTACTAAATTGTGTTGGTTCTCCTATCTATCGAACTTCATAAGTTTCACATTAAAGGCATCAATTCTTTCACCAAGGTACTTCTTTTCTAAAAAGAATGCTGAACAACTTTTGTTCTTTAGCAAGGTAGAAGTTATATACCCTAGATTCTTTAGGATACCCTACAGAATAATATATATAAGATCGACATCCAAGTTAATCGATCTATAAATGTTCGACATAAATCAAGCACTTTCAAATCCTAAGGTAAGAAAGTATCAACTTACGCCTAGTCTATATCTCATATGGAGTCATTGCGACTGATTAATTTGGAATCCAGCTCAGACATAATAAGAGTCTTAAAAGCATAACCCTAAAAGAAGACTGATAGACTTGCAAACCCCATCATGGATAAACTATGTCTAACAAAGTCATTTCTAATAGGAGAAAATCTTATTCTCTTCTAGATATGTCAAAAACTCATCAAAAGGACATTCTCCTCCTTGGTCTGACCGAAGAGTTTCAATGCTCTTTCCAGTTTGTTTCTCTACCTTCTTAAGAAATTATTTGAATATCTCAAATAATTTAAATTTATGGCAAATATATTTATAGATCTAATACATCAGTATGTATCAGACTCAGAACATCATTGGCTCGTTCATCTTTTCCAACAAAAGATGACTTGATCATCTTACTAAGGAGATAGGATTGATAGGTTGATAATGATTCACAATCATTGACTTCGAGAATTATCCTATTGATTCTATTCTTGCTCAATGACCGAGCCTAAATTACCAAATGTAGGCTTGTAAGACATAATCTACTTTAGGAGTTTGATTGTTATGTACTATACACTAACAGGCTGTGATTATTCATAAATACCATTTCTCAGTTGTCCACATAATTTTGACATCATTTATAATGATATCACAAAATTATTAGACAATAGTAACAATCACTAAAACAATATTGGTAGAATTGAAAATAAGCTCGATGATTTTTAAAACCAAGATTGGAACATGACTTCCATTTCCAACATTCAGGAATCTCTTGCTATTTTTAATCTTTCTACTAACCTAAAGTCATTGCAATAATTTGTATAGACTTTCGATATCCAATATCTAGGTAGTAGTGTCACAAATAGAAAAATCACAAGGTGTTATGATATAAGTATCTTATCTAACAACCCTTTGCTGATTTCTCTTCTTTAGCCTGATCGGATCAAGGGACTCTGCCAAACTAGGTTAACCTTAGACTCTTTTATTAGTTCGGACTCATTAGTCCATGCACGACTCTTTTGTACCTTTTTTTCTTTTCTTTCTCAAAGATTATTGTTGCCTTACTGAAAACACATCTTCAAAGATGCAAAAAGAACTCCTTCAATATTTGAAAGATTTTTTTTCACTGAGCATTATCGAATTTATAACTAAATTCATATTTTTCACTGCTCTCAAAAATACTACATGGTGATATAATCATTTGGCCACTTCTGATAAGTGTCTTTGATCAAATCATATGTGTTGGATGTGGGAACATCAGATGCTAGATCTGTAATCATATATAAGATCCATTCGTGCTTTAGAACTATTTACAACTTCTGATACCATCTATCAAAGTTGAATCCTATAAATAAGTCACTGTCAAACAGTGAATGGAGCAATGGACATCTCACCATAACTGAAAGAAAAATACTCAAGACCTTTATGTTTATGAATTGATTAAGCCTAAAGACTTAGACTTTAGTCTAAAGGTTCTCCCACTATTTTAGTCGAATTAGTAGCCTCTTCCTTCAATTCAAAAAATTACTTTAATTCTTTAGTGGGTACTAGAATCCACATAGACCGCACGTGAGCCCAACTTTGACCGGCTCACCCATATACATCTATGGATAGGTTCTTAACCAATTATTTCATCAAATAATTTTTAGTAATTGATTTAGTCCTAGATAACTTTTTAGTTGACTTTGATCTTCTTTGCAAGTCCTGACTAGGTCCAACCATTAATATGATCATACTTACGAATCTAACTACCAAATAATCAGGCCCAACATTGGTCAGCTTGTTGAAATTTTCATGTCGGGGCATGCATGTATGTTTCAAAAACTTTATTTTTTAAACATCACAATGGAATAAAAGATTAAAATATTTTTAATCTATATCATACATGCATAGAAACATAAACCACAAAGATTTAGTTTGTATGCTAAAATCGTACATATACAGAAATTTAACATGTGATCGAATCACATACCTATTTCATATTTTTTTTCTTCAAATCTAGATCTAAAAGAGAAGAGGCTCTTTCTTAGCCATGTAAATATCCGGTCTCTATGGGTATCCACTTAAGATCAACCTGAAATAGTCCTCTTCAAATTAATTTTTTTTCTCCAGAAAAAATCAGTCTGCGAATCTGAACGAAGCCTGGATCACGATCAACTCTTTAATCATTTTCTTGATCTTCTTCTTCTCTTCTTCTCTTATCTTTCTTCTCTTGATTTATGTTGCTGCTATAGGCTAGAAACCAGCAAAGGAGAGACACCCAACAGCCTTGGGAGTGGAAGGAAGAGGGATGCCCCAAAAGGGGTGTGGCGTGTGGACATCCAAGGAAAGGAGAAGGGGAGGAGAAGAGAGGGTGTGGGGCACTCCTATGGGGCATGTGGGCTACTGGTTGTGATCTCTTGGGACCTTAGAGGAGGCTTCTTTAAATAGACATAAGGATTGAATTCTATTCAATCTCATAATACAAGTCCTACTTGCATTGGATTTTCATATAACTTAAGTTATACAACTTCTTTTAGGAAACTTATTAGGTGCCAACTCTTTGATCTCTTGGGACCTTAGAGGAGGCTTCTTTAAATAGACATAAGGATTGAATTCTATTCAATCTCATAATACAAGTCCTACTTGCATTGGATTTTCATATAACTTAAGTTATACAACTTCTTTTAGGAAACTTATTAGGTGCCAACTCTTGGAGCCCTTGCACCCACTAAGTCACACCCCAAAGTACACCCAAGGGACTCCCCAATAGGGATTCACACACCCTCTAAAGCATGGTCATGCCCAACTTGATCAAATCAAGGTGGTGCCCTAACTTAGCTATCAAGGAAATTAATTAAGGACTAGCACCCTTAATTCTTTTGATCCAAAACCTTAGACATCCAACAATTAAAGTTCAATAAATCTAATTCATTTAGGTTATTAGCAGATAATTAAGTTTGAATTATCTTATCAAATAAAAAATCCAAATATAAAGAAAAAATTGGATCTAACCATGTGCTACCAAGGTTATCTTGAACCCAATCGGATTTTCTTAAACCCAATTGATACTTCATAAGCTCAATTGCTTATTCTAAATCTAATCTCTTTATTGTGTGACCCTATAAATTTAGTTTTATCTCATAGTAAGATATACAATGATCTCTATTAAAGTATCATTGAAACTCTTTTCAATGGGTCGAATAATTTCAGTCTCACTCATTAAGAATTATCGATCTAGAACAATCCTATTGAGCTCTCATAATCCATCAGAGATACCTAGCAGTATGCAGTGGTAACCTAATAGAATCAAAATGAACCTTAAGATGTAGTTAATGTGTGATTTAGTTCCTCTATCTTGAGTCCTGACTAGATGGCAGGGCATGGATAAATCATCAAATCTCAACATCAGTCATATGATAGATTCGATTAGCTCAAGTCCAATTATGATTTTTATAAAAAAAAATTTCTATCAATCACACTACTGTGACTACAGACTCTCGAACTTAGCCTCTTAAATCTCATAGGACTACTCCTCTCTATCAAGATCGATAGATCCCATCTTGATGCGCATCTTACTCCTACAGTGGACCAACTATCGTCAACATTCACTATAAGAGCTCATTGAGACCTATATTTATATGTCAGTCAAACTCCAGCAGCCTCATTATGAGTAGTCATACCATCTCAGGTCAAAGGGCTATTCACACAACTATAGCATCGAGACAATCACTGACAATTGAATAGAAATCCAAGTGATCTCTCGTATGGTCACGCTCAATACTAGTTGTTCTCCAATAACTACCTGCACTCGTCATCCAGTGTCTCTACACTATAAACTAGAGACTCATCTATCTTGAAGGAAATGATCTATATATTAGTCTATCTAGATTGATCACCATCCTCATGATGACCCTATGATCAGGAGCATTTAAGAATTAAATACATGTCTCTAATTCTCAATACCTTAAGAATATGTATCAAATGTTAATTCTATTAATGATTCAAGGACATATCACACTTGAATGAAAAATAAACTTATCTTTTTATTGATCAAATCAATATATATTAAGTACAAAATTATGTCTTAGCTTTATTACAATGTGTCAGCCATATTGGCTTCTAAGACATACATCTAACAATCTTCCACTTGGACTAAAGCCAATTGATTACTAATCTAAGTCCCATCCTCTCAAGGTGGACTTTCATTTTTGACTGACTTAATTGTTTTGTCAGCGAGTCTGCCATGTTGTCCGCAAAGTCTACTCTTCGCACCTCGACGTGTTTCTTTTCGAGGTAGTCGCATATGATATGATACCGTCGCTCGATGTGCTTTGATTTCTGATGAGATCTCAGCTCTTTAGCAAGTGCTATAGCTTCATTGTTGTTGCAGTAAAGTGGTATGGCATCCAATGTCATAACCTCAAGTTTCACGATGAACTTCTGGAATCAGAAGCCTTTCTTTGCAACATCTGAAGTAGCGACATACTCAGCCTCTGTGGTCGAATCTGCTATGATGGGTTGCTTGAAACTCTTTTAGCTGACTGCACCACCATTGCAAACGAACATATATCCTGACGTAGTCTTTCTATCATCAGGATCAAACATGAAGTCTAAGTCAGTATACCCCTCGACTCGCAACTCAGATGCTCCTCCAAAAATCAAGAATAAATCTCTAGTCCTTCTTAAGTACTTAAGGATATTCTTCACAGCTATCCAGTGCTCTTCGTCTGGATTCGACTATACCTACTCGTGACACTCACAGTAAGGGTAATATCAAGTCGAGTACATAGCATGGCATACATGAGGTTCTCTATGACTGGAGCATAAGAAATCCTACTCATGCACTGAATTTTCTTAGATTTGGTCGGACACATCATCTTGAAAGGATTAATACCATGCCTAAGAGGTAAAAATCTTTTTTTAAAGTTTTTCCTGCTGAACCTATTTAGCACCTTCTCAATGTACAGCTTTTGTGATAGGCCTAGCATTCTTTTAGAATTATCCCTATAGACCTTTATTTCAAGAATATAGAATGCTTCCTCTAGGTCATTCATGGAGAATCTTATGGACAACTATCTTCTGAGCATGGTCAATATAGGAATATCATTTTCAATGAGAAAAATATCATCCACATACAATATGAGAAATATTATTATTCTTTCATTAATCCTTTTATATACATAAAGTTTCTCTTCATTTTTGATGAAATCAAATGATTTGATCACATCATCAAAATGATGATCAAAATGATGATTCCAGCTTCGAGAAGCTTGCTTTAATCTGTATATAGACCTTTGTAGCTCACAGACTCTATGATCACCATCACTCGATGTAAAATCCAAAGGCTGCTCCATATAGATATCTTTCTCAAGATATCCACTCAGAAAAGCAGTTTTCACATCCATCTGCCAAGTTTCATAATCATAGTAAGCTGCAACAGCAAGCAGAGTACGGATAGATTTCAGCATGGCTATGGGTGAGAATAATTTTTGATAGTCAATGCCCTCATGCTGACTATAATATTTTGCCACAAGCCTAGCTTTATAGGTCTCTACCTTAGCATTAGCACTTAATTTGCTTTCGTAGATCCATTTACATCCAATGGATACAATACCCTCAGGTAGATCTACTAAGGTCCATACTTGGTTCAAGTGCATCGAGTCAATTTCTAACTTCATCGCATCTAACTATTTCTTAAAATTGATGTCAGACATCGTCTCATCAAAGGTATTAAGATCATTACCATGATCCTTATCTTCTATAAGAAATATTTTTTTTACTTCCTCCGTAAGCATACCCATGTACCTTTCATGAGGTCAGAAGATCTTGTTAGATCTATAAGGTGGTAGAGGAACATCAACTACTGGCTCATGAATAATAGATTTCTAAGGATCTATAGCTCTTTGCTCTTCAAAGATCTTCTCTTCGAGCTCAACTAACCTCCTGAAGGAAAAACTGACTTTTTCCTTGTAGGATCTTCCAGATCTAATGAGATCTGGGGTAGAATATTTCAAAAAAAAATTATCTTATGATACTTCAGATCTAAGATCTATTAGATCTAATTTTTATTATCTGATATTAAATCTAAAATTAAATCTAAAATCATGAGGAATAGAGAAATACCTCTAGGGTAACTAGATTATCCTGTAGATGATCGCAGCAATGCCCGAGGTTCTAAAATAGCCACATAGTCGTCTGACCTCTACCGGTATCCACTTGAGTAGGATCTAGATCATCTTCTCTTCATGAATCTATGCTCCAAAAATTAGATCTGGATCTAATCTGAAAGATCTTCAAAAGATCTTCTGAAACTGGAGCAGCAGCTTCTCGATAAATCTCTGTAGTCTTCTAATCAGGAAGCCACCATGCCTTGGATAAGCACCAGATGGATGCCCAACCTCTTGAATGTGAAGAGGAGAGGGAGAGGAGTAGAGGGGGCATGGAGAAGTGGAGAGGATTTAGGCTTTTGCTTGTTATTGAGTAGAGTCTCTACACCCTAGGTGCAGACAGGGTTTAAATAGACCCTGCTGCGCCATGCAGTGCCACATCATTCGACCAATCAAAAAATTTTAATTAATTATGAAAAAATTTAATTAGTGGAGTGATATCATTTGATCATATTGGATAAGAATCCCCACAATTCCTCCTACTGTTGGCATCAACACTGGATAAGCACAATGAGATTAGCGCCCCACAGTCTAAGTTGATCAAGGGATCAGAGTCCTTATCTCATGGGACTCTATCCTTATCCACTTGGGATGCACGCCATATTTGATTATGGTGCCCACTTTGAGGGTAAAATTAGCAGGTGGACAATCCATAAAAAATCTCCAATGACCTCTTGCCAAGTGGCCTTCAGTCCAAGGTCCATGGGTCAACATTTGACCAATGTCCTAAAACAGAAAATGGCAGGTGACAGAAATTAGCAGGTGTTGTGTTAAATTTATCTCATGAATTAAGACAAGTCCTTTCTGAGATAGACTGGCTCCAGTCAAATTGTGAAAAACCTTCTCAAGGTTCTCTAGGTGAGTCAAATCACATTTGGCTCAGTCAAGATAGAAAAGATTACACGAGGAGAAAGTTAGGCTCAATCGTGTACTAGTACGATTTTCTTAAACCTAATTGGATCTAATCCAAATCAATCAAACTGGGCTAGCTCAATTGATGATATGCAGACCCTAACTCTTATTTGTATGACCCAGTTAGGCTCATTTTCTTATGGTAATGAGACATGTCATGATCTCATCATCGACATCATCGAAACTCCTTTCGATGGACCAGAACTCTTCTGATTCAGACAATTAGAATGATCGATCATCAAGATCATTATAATTGCTCTCAAAATTCATCAATGACACCTAGCAGTATATGGTGACAACCCATCAAAAATGAAGATGAACCTCTCGGTGCAGCTACCTGTGTGATTGAGTTCTTCTATCATGAATCCCGACTGAATTAGTGTTAAGGTAAACTCGTCAAACCCAACATCAGTCATATGAATCAATCGATCGATCCAAGTCTGATGTGAAATCTTGATGAAAAACTCTTTTCCATTATTTCACTCTGCCATGGCTATGGGCTTAAGGACTTAATCTTTCGATCATCATAGGACTATTCCTCTTATCTATCGAGATTGATAAATCCCATCTTGGTGCAATCTAATTCCTACAATGAATATGCTACAGCCAACATATACCTCAGGATTTTGAATGGCTAGGAGATCGAGTAATGGTGTAGTCAAACTATAACACACTTAAGGTGAACTATCGATGTACCTCAGGTCAAAGAACTAGACACACAGCTGTAACATTGAGCTAGTCATCGATGAGAAGGTAGACTTCCTTATGACTACTTGAGGTGATCACGCTCAGTACTCTCGTTCTCAATAAATATCTATACTCTTGCTCCAGTATCTCCATACCATAGACTCAAGATACATCTACCTTAAGAAAGTGATCGTACACCAACCTTCCGAATCGATCACCATCCTCATGATGATCCTATGGTCAGGAGCTGTTTATGAGTTAGTTATGTAAATTCATGCCTTAAATTTTTAACTCTTGAAAATATGAATTAATATTTCTACTAACTCAAAGGATGTATCACAGACATAATGTACACAATGTGATAGTAGAATAACCCTTTTATTCATTTATAGTCAAAATTATAAATTTACCCTTATATTTGTATAGAAATGTGTCAGTCAATCTGGCATCTAGGGTACACATCTAACAAACTCCCACTTGATCTAATGCCAATAGGCTACATATCTAAGTCCCATCTTCTCAAGGTGGGTTTCGATCTTTTATTGGCCTAATGGCTTTATCAGTGGGTCTGCCACATTGTCTGTGTAGTTGACTCTCTTAAGCTCGACATAATCTTTTTTGAGATAATCACAGATCAGATGGAATCGCCACTTGATATGCTTGGACTTCTGGTGAGACCTTGGCTCCTTAGCTAGGGCTATGGCACCATTATTATCGCAGTAAAGAGGGATGGCATCCGATGACATCACTCCAAGCTCTGCGATAAATTTTTTATACCAGAATGCCTCCTTCGTATCTTCCGATGCAGCAATATACTCTGCCTCCATGGTGGAATCAGCAATCACCGTCTGCTTGGAACTCTTCCAGCTAACTGCACCACCATTGCAAATGAACAGACTCTCAGATGTCGACTTTCGATTATCTATATCAGACATAAAGTCTGAGTCTGTAAATCTCTAAACCTGGAGTTCACCATTTCCAAAGACAAGAAACATATCCTTAGTCCTTTATTAGCCTATTTCGCAAGTGCACGAAATCGCTCAAGTAATATAATGATAAATAAGAGATCGTTCCCATGAGGACTGAGTTTAATTACCAAAAATGAATGCTAATTTTACTAATATCTAAACGATCAAAATTGAATAACAGTGGAAAATAAAATTAACTCTAAAGAACTCAATGAAAGCTGAATCAAAATTTGATTGATAAAGCACTAGGGTATATCTGATTTCACTTGAACTAATTATCAATTTCAGCTATTCTGATTAATAATCTAAATTTAATTATTAATGCAAGGATAAATAATCTTAAATTATTTAATAATCTCTCTCGAGTCTTATTAAATATACTAATTAAAATCTATAATCTATCTTTCAATAGTAAAATAGATTTCAATTAGTTCAATAAGCATAGTGATTGTTTCCAAGATCCCACAGGTCAAATCTTCTGCTCCCGCTCCAATTATTATTCCTATGATGTTTGTTATTAACTCTAATTTATAATCTTTCTTCTCAGTACCAACTATAAATCAAAATCAATCAAGTACCAAGGATAATAATACTTAAAAGCATTAAGTGCAAATAACAAACAATTGCATTAACAAAAAAAATTAATACAAGATTCTAGAATTGAAATTAAATCCAAGCTACATCAGGTACCCTAGCTAGAAATTTAGCTTTTCATCATATCAAAATCAAACTCAAGTTTACTTGAATAAAACTTTAAAATTATTCTAACAATGAGTTTTAGAAAATAAATTCAAAGTAAACTAGAGAAAGAATTAAAAACTCTGAAGGAATTGCAGAGCCGAATGAATCCTCTCTTCAAATCTTCAAGATACTCCAAACTCTCCTTGCTTGATTTCTAGCTTTCAAAGATGATTCTGCTCCCCCTCTTGCTAGTGTTTTAGGATCCTTAAATAGAGCTAGAGCTAGGGTTAAGATGATATTTTTTCCATAATTTTATTCTATATATCATTCTTTCTATTTGGTATAGAATCTCTCCTCCTTTGGATAGGCTTTAAGCAACGGTCAGCCATCTACTCCTTATGCTGCCCAAATTTTTTGATTTTATTCTAATTTCCATAGTAAAAGAAGGAAAGGAGGCATGGTTAATTTGAGGAGAAGAATTTCTTCCTTCTTCAACCTTCCTGGGTCCACAAAATCTGCAAAATAAAGTAAGGTTTCGACTGCCCAAATCAAGTTTTTCAAGAATTGGTTCCAATTCTTTCTAAGTTTGCTCCTCATGTAGAATTAGTTTGGACTCTTATTTTCTTTCATTTAATTTTTTCCAAGATATCTCTTTGCCATCCAAAATTGGTTGCCATATCAGATCTTTGTGCCAAGAAACACTAAGAAGAATCTGGGTGTATCGAGTGTTTCTTGTTGTGTCCAATATTGTTACCAACTTCAACCTACTGTAGCCACCTCATTTGAAATCCAAATTCAATTCTGTAAATTATGTTCCTTTTTTGCTTCTCTCAAAATTCTGTAGGATCTAATCTTGCTCAATTTGGAGTCCTGTAGCTTGCCTTTTAGGGGTCCTCACACCAAAATATCCAGAATTTAGATTGGTTGACTAGATGGGAGAGATTAACTGTTTGATTTATTTCCTGCACCTCTAGTTACTTTTCTAGCTGATGATGCCAAAAAAGATAAGGTGTGGGGTCCATTGATATCTTGATTTGATTATTCTACTTTGAGATGGATTCTAACTTTGATGCAAGACCTGATGACTCCGGATGACAAACCCTGCTGAATTGGACTCAACCAATTTCACTTAATTTGACCTTTAAAATATGGTTCAGCCCAATTAGGTTTGACCTGGCTCAATTATCTACAATTGACATAAAATATATCAGGTTCTTACATTTATTTAGTTAATTATTATACCAATTTCATCAAAATCATTAAAAACTAATAATAATAATTACTATAAAAATGCAATACATCAAATACCCCCAAACCTAAGTTTTTGGTTGTCCCCAAGCAAAAGAAAAGTCCAAATCAAAAATGAAGAATCTAAAATAAAAATTAATGCTAAAATTTTATTTAACATTAATATACTCAAAATCCATCTAGACACAAAGGAGTAATACCCAAATGCCATGGCTTAACCACCTCAACCCAAAATCGAAAGGCAAACCCACAAGCTAACTATTCCAAACTCATTCATACTCAAATAAAATTATGCACAATCAATAGCTACCCTACTTCCTTTAGGTTTTAATAAAATAATTCGGTTCAAACATCCAATCCTGAATGCAAAATTCTATCAGCCCATCTCCACTAGTGCAAACAATGTACTCAAGAGATCAATAGGACTTTTTCGGGTAAAAAAAATGAAAGCAAGCAACAAGAATGATGGTTATGGTCACATAAGTGAAAATAAATTAACCACAATAAATCAGAGCATACTCAATTACATATGCTTTACATCCCTTCCTTTATTTATTTTATTTTATACTTTTAGAACAGCCTATACACTTTGGCACTCTTCCTTAAGTCATCATTTGCCTTTTTACACGAATACCGACATTGGTGATGAAGGCACCCGATTACTCAGCAAGTCATATACTCAAAGTGCTTTGCATACTCATAATTCAAGTCACTGTTTGATGTAAAAGCAAATATGGGGCTCATGAATGCTCCTCATTACTAGGCAACTTGAAACAGCGGAGTAGATTGTGCTTTTTTTTTTTTGAATGGAAGGAAAACTAAAAATTCAGTATGCTCTAACCATTATAATCAATTTATTCTCAAAAAATATGAATAGTAGATATGAGATAGGATGAAAAGAAAATACAAGGGATCAAAAAGGGTATGCCAAAGGAATGCCTATATCATTTCTCTCAAGTAAATTGTCTACATTTTATTTCAACAAACACAACAAAGCTCACAAATAGGATTGGCAAAGCAAAGTAACTATCTCCTATACGAGATTTTATTTAAGTATTTACAAGTTTAAAACAGTCAATCTCTGAATTTGACTTTCAAATTTAAAGCTAAGATAGCCAAACAATAACACAAAGGCAAAATTGTCCCCCTCTATATCCTTACAAGTGATCAATGAATCAACATTCCATTTTTTTTTTTATAGTAAAGACAAAGATGCAAACATAATGGCAATGCTATATTATTAACATGAAATGCTCATGCAAATGCACCTCCAAACCTAAATTGGACATTGTGCTCAATGATAAGATCATCATCACAATACATATTATAGGAAGGCATTCTTAAATGTTAGGGGTACTCCCCTTTGTAGTGTGCCTATGCACTTGTGCGAGTTTGCAACTCGTCCTCAGTCATTTCATCTCTCTTGTCTTCTTCAATGTGCCTACAAAAAGTAAACAACATTCATTCAAACCTTGAAAATATAGTGAGGATTAAAATTGACTCAAAAAATAAA
The DNA here is from genome assembly GCF_000442705.2 of Elaeis guineensis. Taxonomy (NCBI): domain Eukaryota; kingdom Viridiplantae; phylum Streptophyta; class Magnoliopsida; order Arecales; family Arecaceae; genus Elaeis; species Elaeis guineensis. Next base: position 62,521,786 of record NC_025998.2, read on the forward strand.
GAAAATAAAAAAAATTTTGCTTGGATTGCCTTCCAAGAAGCGCTAGTCTATAGTCGTTAGCTTGACTATCCCAATGCATTATGTCAGTGATATGGAGGTTTTCAGTTGCTCAAATCCTGCATCTATGTATTCCTTCAACCTTTGCCCATTGACCTTGAAGGTCCTATCACCACTCTTTAGCTCAACAGCTCCATGTGAAAAAACTTGTATAATCTCAAATGGACCTGACCACCTAGACCGGAGCTTGCCTGGAAATAGCTTTAGGCGGGAGTTATACAGCAACACCTTTTGTCCTTCTTGGAATTCATGCCTCACAATTTGCTTGTCATGCCATCTTTCATTCTCTCTTTGTAAATTCTTGCATTTTCATATGCATGGAGGCGGAACTCATCAAGTTCATTAAGCTGTATTGACTTTTTCTCCCCAGCAGCTTCCATATTGAAATTTAGCAACCTAGTTACCCAGTAAGCTCGATGCTCTAGCTCCACAGGTAAATGGCATGCTTTTCCATAAACTAGGCGATACGGGGACATCCCAATTGGCATTTTGAATGCTGTTCTATATGCCCATAACGCATCATCTAATTTTAGGGACCAGTCCTTTCTTGATGAGTTGACAGTAGTCTCCAATATTCTTTTAATTTTACAGTTTGAGATCTCTACTTGTCCACTTGTTTGGGGATGATATGGTGTTCCTACACGATGAGTAACACCGTATTTTATCAATAGAGAATCTAAATAACGATTACAAAAATACTTACCTCCATCCATGATGATAGCCCTTGGAATACCAATGTGTGTGAATATGTATTTCTTTAAGAACTTGAGCACACTCTTGGCATCATTAGAGGGAAGTGCTACTGCCTCAATCCATTTGGATACATAATCCACCACCACCAGGATGTATTGATTTGAATGAGAAGGTGGAAAAGGCCCCATAAAATCTAATCTCCACACATCCAACAGTTCTACTTCAAGGATATTGGTTAGTGGCATTTCCTATCTAAAAGAAATATTTTCAGTTCTTTGACATCGGTTACAAGAAGAAACAAAAGCAATAGCATCTTTAAATAGGTTAGGCCAATAAAAACTACACTGTAATACTTTAGCAGCTATTTTGTTGGGTCCAAAATGGCCTCCACACTCTAATGAATGGGAGTGTTTTAAAATATTTTTAATTTCATCATCAGGCACACATTTCCTAATAAGCTAATTTGGACAATACTTATATAAATATGGATCCTCCCAAAAATAATATCTTGCATCATTTAAAATTTTTTTTTTTTGCTGGTAATTAAATTCAAGAGGAATAATATCACATGCCTTAAAATTAACAATATCAGCATACCAGGGTGTACTAGATGTGAGTAATGCAAATAATTGCTCATCAGGGAATGACTCATTAATGGGTACCTCAGTGTTCTCAATTTTTTTACTTAACTCTAACCGAGACAAGTGATCTGCTACAAGATTTTCTGCTCCTTTCTTATCCCTAATCTCCAAGTCAAATTCCTGCAATAAGAGCACCCAACGAATTAGTCTCAATTTTGCATCCTTCTTTTCAAGTAAATATTTAATTGCTGAGTGATCAGTATAAACTATTATTTTTGCTCCTATAAGATATGGCCTAAATTTATCAAAAGCAAAAACAATGGCGAGCAACTCTTTCTCTGTGGTGGCATAGTTCAACTGTGCATCATTCAATGTTCGACTCGCATAGTACACCACATGAAGTCTATTCTCCTTTCTTTGTCCCAAGACTGCTCCTATAGCATAGTCTCTTGCATCACACATGAGTTCAAATGGTAGATTCTAGTTAGATGCAGTGATGATAGGAGCTAAGATTAATTCTCTTTTTAATCTGTTAAAAGCAACCAAACACTCATCAATAAATTTAAAAGGCACATCCTTGATCAATAATTTACAAAGAGGTTTGATAATTTTAGAGAAGTCTTTTATAAATCTTCTATAGAAGCCAGCATGCCCTAAGAAACTTCTCACTCCTTTAATAGATATTGGTGGTGGTAATTTCTCAATGACCTCCACCTTTGCTCTGTCTACTTCTATCCCTCTAGATGAAATCTTATGGCCTAAAACTACTCCTTCCTGCACCATAAAATAACATTTCTCCCAGTTCAATACAAGATTAGTTTCTTCGCAATGCTGTAGAACTTGGGAGAGGTTAGTCAAACACATATCAAAAGAAGGACCAAAAACTAAAAAATTATCCATAAAGATTTCAATAAAATTTTCAACCATATCAGAGAATATAGACATCATACATCTTTAAAAAGTTGCAGGTGCATTACATAACCCAAATGGCATTCTCCTATATGCAAATGTTTCATATAGACAAGTAAATATAGTTTTTTCTTGATCCACAGGTACAATAAAAATTTGAAAATATCCTGAATAACCATCTAAAAAATAGTAGAAGGGATATCCAGACAATCTCAAAAGCATCTGGTCAATAAAAGGCAAAGGAAAATGGTCCTTTCGTGTGGTTTTGTTTAACTTCCTATAATCAATACACACATGCCAACCAGTGACTGTTCTAATGAGTATCAACTCATTTTTATTATTTGTAATAACAGTCATCCTCCCTTTCTTAGGAACTACTTGAACAGGACTCACCCAACTACTATCAGAAATAGGATAGATAATTCCTGCATCAAGTAATTTCATTACTTCAGCTCTAACTACTTCGTTCATATTAAGATTTAACCTACGTTGATGCTCAATTGAAGGTTTGTAGTTTTCTTCCATTAAAATTTTATGCATGCATATACTGGGACTAATTCTCTTAATATCATCAATAGACCAGCCTAGTGCTTTCTTATGCTTTTTCAACACATGCAACAATTTTTTCTCTTGTTCAGCAGACAAATTGTTGCCCAGCTATGCAACCCAGGAGGGGGGGTGAATTGGGTTTCTACAAATTTTAAGCTTAACTAATTACTTATGATAAGTATTTGTTAAAAGCTTGATGAATGAGAAGAAAGACTTTAATTCAAGATTAATTACCTAAAGCAAGAATGTAAGGATATAATAAAGAAACAAAGAGAAACAATAAAGCACACCACAAATACAAGGATTTATAGTGGTTCGGTGCCAACCTTGCACCTACATCCACTCTCCAAGCTCCTACTTGAGAATTCCAATCCACTATACTTGTATTCAACCCGAATACAAACATCGAAAACTCTGACACTAGCTATCCCAAGCTAGTCCACTTATTTCCCGGGTACAAGCCAACCCAAAATACTCCGATTTCAGGTTCGGATCAACCTTCCCTTGTTTTGGAAACCCTCCAAAAATAAGAACAATTACTCACAAAGAGTAAGACAGTTTAGAGCATAAATAAATACAAGAATAGCTCCTTAAATGAGCGAATATAACAATAAAAATACTTTACTCAAATGAAGAATCCCCTTTTTGGATTTCTTCAAGGTGGATGAAGAGTTGAATGAACGCTTGAGGAGAAAGTGAACTTTGATTGAAGACTTCTTGAAGGCTTTGAAAGAGCTCTTGATCAAGGTTGAAAAATTTGCTTGAAAAATCCTCTCTTTGAATGCTCTTGAATGCCCTTTTGAACGCTCTTGCTTTTCTCTTTCACAATCTCTCGTGTATATTGTAGATTCCTTGTCTCTCTCGAGTATATTGTGGATCCCTTTTCTTTTTCTCTCGTGTATATCGTTGATCATCTTTTTCTTTCACCTTTTGAAACCTTTTATAGCCTTAAGAAACAAGGGAAAATATTTTAGGCAGAAAAAGAGCCGTTAGAACATTTTAAGGGAGCATAAAAGGTAATTAAAACGGGCAAAAAACTAGCCGTTGCAGACAATTTCCATCGCAGGGGTCGACTCATGAGTCGACTCATGCTTCAGGAGTCGACTCATGAGTCGACTTCTATTGCAACAGCCAGAACTGTGGTTTCTGGATTTTTTTGGCCCAAATCAGCAGAGGTCGACTCATGAGTCGACTCATGCCTTGTGGGTCAACTCATGAGTCGACTCACAGGTCGTGCCAAGCCAAAAATCCAGCATGCCAAGGGAAATTTTTGCGTGCCAATCAGCTCATTGTGCCATGAGTTGACTCATGAGTCGACTCATGCACTTCAAACATTCATAACTTCAAAAGTATAAGTCCAAAAATAATGAAATTTTCACCAATTGATTATAAATCATTTATTCTACCAAATGATACTATCAAATCAGGATTTTAGTAAAATTATGATTTTGCCCCTGAAGAGCATAAAGACTTTTTCAAATAAAAATATTTGAATCCCTTCAATCTGCTTTGTAATCATCAAAATCAATCTAGGAGCAACAATCTCCCCCTTTTTGATGATGACAAAATACTTGAACAAAAGCATTTATGTGAATGCATTAATTTCAAAAGAATGCATTATAGGTGTATATGCTTGAAAAGAGTATGATTCTTCTGGCATGTGATATAAATGGTCATATGCAAGAATAGTTTGCCCATTTGCTTAAAGATTTGAAGATATGCTCATTGGATTATGTGATTTTGGTGATAGAGCAGAAAACTTGTTTTTATTATCAGAGCAAGCTGTATTTTGAAAATTTGCTTATTCTCATTTGATTTTAGTTTTAGCATTAGAGCAAAGAATAATTATGTGCTTTAATTGCTTTTGATACAAAAAATAATTATGTGTGCCAAAGCATGTTTAAGAGTTGATTTGAAAAGTGTATTAGATCATTTTGAGTTTAAGATGTATCAGAGCAAGAGAAAAAATAAATTTTGCAATGTATCAGAGCAAGAAAAATAATTTTACAATGTTATCAGAAAAATTTTACAATGTATCAGAGAAAATTTTACAATGTATCAGAGAAAATTTTACAATGTATCAGAGCAATTTAAAAAAATTTTAAGATGTATCAGAGTAAGTTAAATTTCTTAAGATGTATCAAAGTAAATAAAATTTCAAAAGATGTATCAGAGCAAGTTGGAATTTGAAGTATATCAGAGCATATTTAAATTTTTTAAAGCAAATCAAAGCATATATAAAGAAGTAATTTAAAAGTTACTTATTTGCATTGTACTTAGCATTGTATTTTTGATATTGTTCTTTAAATTCTCCAATTCATTCATTAATTTCTCATAATTTGTAGTTTTGCTTTTGATGGGTTGCTTTAAATTTTTGTTTAATTTCTCCCCCTTTTTGACATCATCAAACATGGTTAACTCTTCCTTTTTCTGAAACATTCTTTAATTTCTCCCCCTTTAGAGTTTATCACAGATGTTTGCTCCCCCTTAATACAGCAATTATTAACAGCAAACAACAACAAAGAGAAGACAATATTTCAACAAGGAGAATATATATAACCAAAATATGATCGACATCATTACAAAAGGTAGAGATATAAGTAAAAGATGATACCATAAAACCATAATTGTTTCAATACATAGTTCATAATATAAAAGTCAACCAGCTAATTTGCAATACATGGCCCCAAAATACAGATCCTAGAACAAGACACTAACACCTAGGATCTAGTAATGATCATGAGAAGTCATGGATCGGAGTCATCAGATATGGGATGAGAAGCTGATGGATCTCGATCAGAAGTGCGTCCTCTACCCCATCTGCCTCTGGCATGAGCAGGAGAGCGAGATGAACTGGGTGGCTGAGTACGCTGAGAGGCTAAGGACTGAACAGAAAGGGTGAGTCTGATGGAATCAAGTACGTTCAGTGCTCTGAAAATAGATTGAAGTAGAGCAGTGAACTGAGTGGATGCATGCTCACTCGATCCTCGGATCTCTCTCCTTAGTAACTCATATCCACCCTCCAGTGCTCCTCTGAGCCTGCCAGCCTCTACAGTGAGGTCTGTGACCTCAATAGTTGACTCCTGTGGCTGAGGATGGGCCAAAGCAAGGACTTGCCCCTGCAAGTCAAGAACTCTGCCAGTCAGTCTCCAGACGGTGTCCTCAAGCTGCTGAATCCGGATGGACTGATCTGATATCATCTGAAATATAGTGGATATGTGGGGAGTCATGGTCTGATCAGAAGAAGTGGCTCCTGGTGCAAAAGTAGTACTGCTCCACTGACTAGATAGCAAGGCAGCTACACGCTGTGATATCTGCTCGATCTGATCGTCAGCCAGTCTGAACTCTGATTGAGGTGCTCTGCTCTCTGGCTGATACACTGGTGTGGGCATCCTAGTAAACTCTGAAGGGCCAGCCTCTGTATCAGGAATGAACTGGATATTTGGTGATGCTGCCCTGAAGTCATGGACAGGAGATGATGGACCTTCTTCTTTAGCTCTGTCTTCAGTTCTGTCTTCAGCTCTCTCCTCAACTCTCTCCTCAGCTCTTTCTTCGGAGCCCTTGATCCAACCACCATCAGTCTTTGTAAATCCCATTCAGTGCAGGGTGTGTTGGTTGAAAGTTTCCACATGAGAGAGCTTAGTAGAAGCCTCCCCCTCACAGCTAACTCCAAACCTCCTAAATACTCTAGTAAGGGCCATACCATAAGGCAAGTGTGCCTTGGATCTGTTCAAAGTCTCTCTCATGGCCTCTATCATAAGTGCAGGGAGGTTCAGGGGGGTCTGAGTGATGACATGAAACATGATACAAACATCTCTGCTAGAAAGTAAATCATGCCTACCACTCCTAGGAAAGAAGAGCTTCGTTACCATCTGATGCAGGATCCTCATCTCAATGGACAAAATCTTTGCTTCCAATTTATTTAAACTCCCTGAATAAGTTCCCCCTAGAATAATTCTGATCCCCTCTTCTTTTACTGGGAGTTCCATATAAGAGTAACCCTCACTAGGCAACTGAAGTATTTCTCCCAATATACTAGAATCCAAGCAAATATCAATACCCTTGACTGTTGAAGTCACTGACCCATTTCCATAATGTAGATTCTGGTAGAATTCTCTAACTAGGTCAACATAGGTGACTTCCTTAAGGGAGTAGTAGAAATCCCATCCTTGGTTTTTAATCTTAGTTGCAAATGTAAAACCCTCTTTTTCAAAGAACCAAAAATCTATATTCTTCCCGGTTTCAACTTTTCTATCAGAAAGAGGATTCTTACTGGGGCTTAGGAAGGATTGAGGGGGACCTTGAGCAGATATTGAAGCTGGAGTGGGAGCAGTGGAAGACTGACCAGCTTGCCTTTTCTTTCGGACAATTTCTTCAGGCTCACGAACTGACTTTCTTCTTTGGAGAAGCTTCATCTTCGGAGCCATATTCACTACAGTAGCAGACAAGAAGACTTGGAGGAACAAGTGAATGAGTGGAGGAGGGATCACAAGAGAGTAAAGAGAGATTTTGGTGAAGAAAAGAAGTGGATTTGGGAAGAATGGTGGAGTGCTAGGGCACGCTCCAACCGTGCCAAACAATGGGAGAAAATACAAAAAATCTCTTTCCAAGGTGGCGATTTTTGGTGGAGAGGAGGAGGGAGAAGTGCCTCGAACTAGATCCTTGGATTTGGAGCAAAAGGAATTGGAGAAGTCGGCTTTTGGAAAGAGGAAGATGAGAGGATGAGTCGTCTCACGAACAGAATCTCGTATAAAAAACAATGAGCCCGTGGGAAGTTTGAGGAAATAACAAGTTTGCCATTGAGTCGACTCATGGGGGTCGACTCATGAAGTTCAAAAATTCAGAAAAAATATGAATAAATTTCAAAAAAATTTGAAATTTTGGGAGAAGGAGTTTTGCTCAAAGATAAGTTTTTAGAATAATAAATTTGAGCTTTTGGGACCAGGATAGATATTGGAAATTGAGCTCTAAGAATTTTTGACATCAATTCTTGGAAATTGAGAAAAATTTAGGCAAATGGATCTAGAATTCTTAGATTTCTCCTAATTTCACAGAATCTATCCTCACTAAGGGTCTTTGTAAAGATATCAGCTAATTGATTTTCAGTGTAAACATATTCAAGAATTATATTTTTGTTTTGAAAATGTTCTCTTATAAAGTGATGTCTTATTTCAATATGTTTGGATCTTGAGTGTTGAATTGGATTTTTAGATAGATTTATGGCACTTGTGTTGTCACATCTTATTGGTGTTTCATTAAGTTTGATTCAAAAATCTTCGAGTTGTTGCTTAATCCATAAGATTTGAGCACAACAACTTCCGGCTGCAATGTATTCGGCCTCAGCCGTAGACAGTGCCACCGAATTTTGTTTCTTGCTAAACTATGAGATTAGGTTAACTCCAAGAAATTGGCAAGTTCCACTTGTGCTTTTTCTATCTAATTTACATCCAGCAAAATCAGCATCTGAATATCCTAATAAATCAATTTATGAGTCCTTAGAGTACCATAACCCTAGAGTTTGAGTACCATTTAAGTATCTAAGGATTCTTTTAACATCATTCAAATGAGATTCTTTAGGATTAGATTGATATCTAGCACATAAACAAACACTAAATATGATATCAGGCCTACTTGCAGTTAAATATAATAATGAGCCAATCATACCTCTATAGTATTTTAAGTCTACACATTTACCTTCATCATCCTTGTCAAGCTTACATGAGGGACTCATTGGTGTGCCAATTGGTTTGCAGTTCTCCATTCCAAATCTTTTGAGTAGTTCCTTGGTGTACTTGCTTTGGGTGATGGAGATTCCCTCTTTTGATTGTTTGATTTAGAGTCCGAGGAAGAAGGTGAGTTCTCCCATCATGCTCATCTCGAACTCCCCTTGCATAAGCTTAGCAAAGTCTTGACAAAGAGATTCATTAGTAGACCCAAAAATTATGTCATCAACATAAATTTGTATAAGTAGCATATCATTTTGATTTCTTTTAATAAAGAGGGTTGTATCTACATTACCTCTTGAAAAATCATTATTTAGTAAAAATTTGCTTAGCCTATCATACCATGCTCTAGGTGCTTGTTTTAATCCATATAAAGCTTTATTTAATCTAAAGACATGATTAGGAAAAGCATGATTTTCAAATCCAGGGGGTTGTTCTACATATACTTCTTCAGCAATATATCCATTTAAAAATGTACTTTTAACATCCATTTGAAATAACTTGAATTTCATAAAGCAAGCATATGCAAGTAGAAGTCTAATAGCTTCTAATCTAGCAACAGGTGCAAAGGTTTTATCAAAATCAATTCCTTCTTCTTGATTATATCCCTTAGCAACCAGTCTTGCTTTATTTCTAATTACATTTCCATGCTCATCTAATTTGTTTCTAAAGACTCATTTTGTGCCAATTATTGAATAATTTTTAGGTCTTGATACTAAGGTCCAAACATTATTTCTTTCAAATTGATTAAGTTCCTCTTGCATTGTATTAATCCAATTATGATCATTTTCAGCTTCTTCAAAAGTTTTAGGTTCAAGATGAGATACAAAAGCACAATGATTAACTACATCTCTAAGTGAAGAACGGGTTTTTACCCCATGCATAGGATCACCAATAATTAACTCCTTAGGGTGGTTGTGAACATACCTCCATTCCTTGGGTAGGTCATTTGTACCTTGAGGTTGTTCTTGAATTTCTTCACCTCTCTCATCTTGTTTGTCTTCTTGATCCTTGTCTTCTGGAGTTGCTGAATCTTTCAGAGTGATCTCCTTCATACCTTCTATTAGTGGATCTGCATCATCAACACCCTCATTCTTCCTTGAAGGAAGATCGTTATATTCATCAAAAACAACATGTATGGACTCCTCAACTACTAAAGTTCTTTTGTTGAAAACTCTAAATGTTTTACTAGTGGAGGAGTAACCTAGAAAGATTGCTTCATCTGATTTTGCATCAAATTTATCAAGTTTTTCTTTGCCATTATTTAATACAAAACATCGGCAAACAAAAATATGAAAATATGCAATATTTGGTTTTCTTCCTTTCCAAAGTTCATAGGGGGTTTTCTTTAAAAATTGTCTAATCAAAGCACGATTTAAAATGTAACATGCTGTGTTAATTGCTTCCGCCCAAAAATATCTTGGAAGGTTGCTTTCACAAAGCATGGTACGGGCCATTTCTTCTAAGGTTCTATTTTTTCTTTCAACTACCCCATTCTGTTGGGGTGTCCTAGGAGTAGAGAAGTTATGGCTAATTTCATTTTCATCATAAAAATTTTCAAAGTCTTGATTTTCAAATTCAGTTCCATGATCACTTCTAATATTTTGAATTGAAAACCCTTTTTCATTAGTGACTTTTCGGTGAAATTTAGTGAAAATATGAAAAGTTTCATTTTTGTGTGCCAAAAAAAAAACTCAAGTAAAACGAGAGTAATCATCTATAATTACAAAGCCATATCGTTTTCCTCCTAGACTAGTGGTTCTAGTTGGTCCAAATAAGTCCATATGTAAGAGCTCTAATGGTCTAGAAGTTGAAACAGTATTTTTGGATTTAAATGAAACTCTAGTTTGTTTACCTAATTGGCATGCATCACAAATTCTATCCTTTTCAAAATTCAGTTTTGGCAAACCAAGAACTAATTCTTTCTTAATTAATTTTGAAAGAGAATGCATGCTAATATGTGCAAGTCTACGATGCCACAGCCAACTAGTCTCATTAACTTTAGCATTAAAGGATAGTAGGCATTGTATGTCTAATTTGGCTAAATCATTCAAATCTACCATATAAACATTGCCATGCCTATGTCCTATAAATTTAATGCCATCGTTAATAGGACTAGTCACAATGCAAACAGATGATTCAAAAATAACTTTATACCCTTTATCACAAAATTGACTAATGCTAAGTAAGTTATACTTTAAACCTTTAACTAACAAAATATTTTCAATGTATTTAGAGGAAGTGATACCAATGTTACCTATCCCGATGATCTTTCCTTTGCCATTATCTCCAAAGGTGACCATCCCTCCATCCTTAGCATCAAGCGTGATGAATTATGATTCATCACCAGTCATGTGTCTCGAGCATCCACTGTCAAGATACCATTTCCTGTTTCCTCCTTGGGATGCTAGACACACCTGCAAGCAAAGGTCAAGTTTCTGTCTTAGGTACCCAAGCTTTCTTGGGTCCTTTTAGGTTAGTCAAAATGGTTCCTTTTGGAACCCATATTTTTTTTGTAGTTGTGTTTGCAGATTTGTTAATAAGGCATGTGTATGATTTATGTCCTATTCTACCACATTTGGAACAAGTAATATTTGTAGACTTGTTACTTGAATAATTTACATAAATATTCTTCAGAAATTTTTGTTTCTTCAAGGGGTTATAGCCAAGTCCAGCCTTATCATATACAGCTTTTTGATTATCAAGAATCATATTTAGTATGTTTGAACTTAAGGTGAACTTATCTACTATAGGTTTCAGCTTGTTAATTTCATTCTTTAAGCTTTGATTTTCTTGAATCAAGGTGGATTTTTCAATTGAAAGGTTTTCAGCTTGTTTCACTAAGGACTGATTTTTCAATTTTAGTTCTTTGTTTTTCATCCCTAGTTTCTTTAATTCATCAATTAAATCATAGAATGCTTCATGCAATTCTTCAAAAGTAAATTCACTAGGGGATTCAGAAGTTACCTCATTTTCGTGTGCCATAAGGCACAGGTTGGCTTGTTCTGTTGAGGTTTCCTCATCGGAGCTTGAGTCATCACTCGCACTCCAAGTCGCCATCATTACTTTCTTTTTGAACTTTTTGGGACCTTTCTTCAGTTGTGGACATTCGGATCTGAAATGTCTCGGCTTCTTGCACTCGTAGCATATAAGGGGTTGATCTTTCTCTTTCTCTTTGCTTTGTTCCCCTTTTGTGAATGACTTCTTTCTCATCCCCTGTTTCCTTTTTCTTAGAAACTTCTTAAATCTCCGGGTGATGAGTGCCATCTCTTCATCCTGTTCTTCATCTTCAGTGTCATCCGTTTCATCATCAGGCGAAGCTGTGGATTTGAGGGCAATGATTCTTTTCTTTTTGACTTCATCCTCTTGATGTTGCTTCATGCTAAGTTCATGAGTCATCAAGGATCCAAGAAGCTCTTCTAGAGGTAGAGTGTTCAAGTCCTTTGCTTCTTGGATGGCAGTCACCTTGGCTTCCCAAGTTCTTGGCAATGACCTGAGAATCTTCCTTACAAGCTCACTGTTAGTATAAGATTTGCCAAGACTCTTCAAACCATTAATTATATCAGTAAAATGAGTAAACATAGCAGTTATGGACTCATCATGCTCTATTTTGAACAATTCATATTTATGCACAAGCATGTTTATTTTAGACTCTTTTACTTGATTTGTTCCCTCATGGGTTATTTCTAACCTATCCCATATTTCTTTAGCAGATGCACAAGTAAAAATACGATTAAATTCATTTGCATCTAGTGTACAATAGAGAACATTCATAGCTTTAGCATTTAATTGTGCCAATTTCTTATCAACCTCATCCCATTCTTTTTCGGGTTTGGTTGACTCCTCACCATTTATAATCTTGGTGGGTGTGTGAGGACCGTTCACTATGATACTCCACATATCATAGTCGAGTGCTTGTATGAATATCTTCATCCGAGCTTTCCAATAGGTGTAATTAGACCCATTGAAAAGTGGAGGTCGGTTGGTAGATTGCCCCTCGGCTAGAGAAGTACCGACATGGGTTGCCATAGATCTTTGGCTCTTTGATTGTTAGATCAAAGAAGGGCTAGAGCACCAGGCTCTGATACCACTTGTTGCCCAGCTATGCAACCCAAGAGGGGGGGTGAATTGGGTTTCTACAAATTTTAAGCTTAACTAATTACTTATGATAAGTATTTGTTAAAAGCTTGATGAATGAGAAGAAAGACTTTAATTCAAGATTAATTACCTAAAGCAAGAATGTAAGGATATAATAAAGAAACGAAGAGAAACAATAAAGCACACCACAAACACAAGGATTTATAGTGGTTCGGTGCCAACCTTGCACCTACATCCACTCCCCAAGCTCCTACTTGGGAATTCCAATCCACTATACTTGTATTCAACCCAAATACAAACGTCGGAAACTCCGACACTAGCTATCCCAAGTTAGTCCACTTGTTTCCTGGATACAAGCCAACCCAAAACACTCCGATTTCAGGTTCGGATCAACCTTCCCTTGTTTTGAAAACCCTCCAAAAATAAGAACAATTACTCACAAAGAGTAAGACAGTTTAGAGCATAAATAAATACAAGAATAGCTCCATAAATGAGCGAATATAACAATAAAAATACTTTACTCAAATGAAGAATCCCCTTTTTGAATTTTCTCAAGGTGGATGAAGAGTTGAATGAACGCTTGAGGAGAAAGTGAACTTTGATTGAAGACTTCTTGAAGGCTTTGAAAGAGCTCTTGATCAAGGTTGAAAAATTTGCTTGAAAAACCCTCTCTTTGAATGCTCTTGAATGCCCTTTTGAACGCTCTTGCTTTTCTCTTTCACAATCTCTCGTGTATATTGTAGATTCCTTGTCTCTCTCGAGTATATTGTGGATCCCTTTTCTTTTTCTCTCGTGTATATCGTTGATCATCTTTTTCTTTCACCTTTTGAAACCTTTTATAGCCTTAAGAAATAAGGGAAAACATTTTAGGCAGAAAAAGAGCCGTTAGAGCATTTTAAGGGAGCATAAAAGGCAATTAAAACGGACAAAAAACTAGCCGTTGCGGACAATTTCCGTCGCAGGGGTCGACTCATGAGTCGACTCATGCTTCAGGAGTTGACTCATGAGTCGACTTCTGTTGCAACAGCCAGAACTGTGGTTTCTGGATTTTTTTGGCCCAAATCAGTAGAGGTCAACTCATGCCTTGTGGGTCGACTCATGAGTCGACTCACAGGTCGTGCCAAGCCAAAAATCCAGCGTGCCAAGGGAAATTTTTGCGTGCCAATCAGCTCATTGTGCCATGAGTTGACTCATGAGTCGACTCATGCACTTCAAACATTCATAACTTCAAAAGTAGAAGTCCAAAAATAATGAAATTTTCACCAATTGATTACAAATCATTTGTTCTACCAAATGATACTATCAAATCAGAATTTTAGTAAAATTATAATTTTGCCCCTGAAGAGCATAAAGACTTTTTCAAATAAAAATATTTGTATCCCTTCAATCTACTTTGTAATCATCAAAATCAATCTAGGAGCAACACAAATGAGCAGATATAATGACAGAAAAAATAGATGAGTCTCCTAAGAATGTATATCTTAAGTGAGAAGGGAGCTGCTCAAGCTCAAGCTTGGGGTTTGGCTTAGCCTCTACTGAATCTTGTATTTTCTCAACATCATTTAATACATCAACATGCTCAATTAACTGTTCAAATTTATTTTTAACACCATCAATCAAGTCATATTCTGAATTATCAATTATTTCACTAACAAATTTATTAATCACATCTAATCTAAAACATTCATCATTCTCAAGAGGATATTTAGAAGAATTAAGCACGTTAAAAATTACTTCTTGTCCCACTCTTAAAGTAAGCTTACCCTCATAGACATCTATAAGTGCCTTGCCAGTTGCAAGGAATGGATGCCCCAATATCAAAGGAACCTCTCTATCCTCCTCCATATCTAAGATAATGAAATCCACTGGGAAGATAAATTTGTTTACCTTAACTAATACATCCTCCACTATGCCTTTAGGATATGTCATCGATCGATCAGCTAGATGTAATGAAACACTGGTCAGTTTAACATCCCCTAGTCCAAGCTTCCTGAAAATAGATAAAGGCATTAAGTTAATGCTAGCACCTAAATCGCATAATGGTTTAGTGAATTCGATATTGCCAATATTGCATGGAATTGTAAAACTCCCTGGATCCTTTAATTTTGATGGCAACTTGTTCTGAATGATTGCACTACACTCTTCGGTGAGCATGACTGTCTCATGGTCCTCTAGCCTTCTCTTTTTGAAAAGGATGTCCTTCAAGAATTTGGCATAGCTAGGCATCTGAGCTAATGCCTCCGCAAATGAAATATTTATGTGTAGTTTCTTGAAGACCTCCAAAAACTTCAGAAAGTTCTTGTCATCCTTACTTTACTTGAGCCTTTGAGGAAAAGGAACTGGTGGATTGTAGGGCTTTACCAGCTCTTCTTTTTTCTCTTTTAGCTTCTCTTTGACCACAGTCTCTTCTTGAGTTTGTTCCTTTACTTGTTCTTTAACATGCTCTTTTCCTTGTTGTTCCCCTAGTTGTTTTCCACTCCTCAAGGTAATTGTCTTCACATACTCCTTCGGGTTCGTTTCAATATTGCTAGGCAATGACCCTTGAGTTCTGTTAGCTACCATGTTGGCCAACTGTCCCATTTGTATTTTCAAGTTTTTAATGGCAGCTTGCTGGTTTTGAAAGTTTGCCTTAGTTTCACCCATGAAATCAATAGTGGCCTTGGTGAGAGTTGCAACCAATTCTTCCAGGTTAGACTTCTTTTCTTGCTATGAAAAATCAAGTGGTCCTCTATTCTGATAATTCTGTTGTTGCTATTGATTTCCCCAAGAAAAATTTAGATGGTTCTTCCAGGCAGGCGTGTAGGTGTTTGAGTATGGATTGTTCTGTTGCCTTCCTTGGTTTGCCACATATTGCACTTGTTCTTGTACTGGAGGCATGAATGAGCTGTCAATCGGGCAATCTCGAGTAGCATGTTGCCCAGTACACATCTCACAGGTCTGCACACGAGTATTGACAGCATTAATAGATAAATGATCTAATTTTTTGAAAAGAGTGTCTACCTTTGCATTGAGTGCAGTAATAGCGTCTATCTCATGAACCCCAGCAGGTCTCCTCGCCATGTTTTTCTCATTGGGCCATTGGTAATTATTGCTGGCCATTTCCTCCAAAAGATCATAGGCCTTATCAAGCGACTTCCCCATCAATGAACCTCCAGTAGCAGCATCAATATTAATTCTGGTATGGTTGTTCAGCCCATTGTAGAAGGTTTGCACAACCAACCATTTAGGCAGCCCGTGGTGTGGACACCTCCTAAGCAGATCCTTGAACCTTTCCCAGGCTTCATATAAGGTCTCCATGTCAAATTGCACGAAGGTTTGGATGTCAGTCCTCAACTTGACAGTCTTAGTTGGTGGAAAGAATTTTGCCAAAAATTTTTGTGCTTAGTCATTCCAAGTGGTGATCGAGCCAGCAGGAAGAGATTGTAACCATGCTTTAGCCTTGTCTCTAAGTGAAAACGGAAATAATCTTAGCCGAATTGCATCATCTGACACTCCATTATGCTTAAGGGTATCACATATCTCCAAGAAGTTTGCAATGTGCGCATTAGGGTCATCATTGGGCAATCCTCCAAACTGAACTACTGTCTGGATCATTTGGATCAAAGTAGGCTTGATCTCAAAGTTGTTTGCTTGCATAGGTGGTTTTGTGATGCTAGATGAAGCTCCATTCATGGCAGGCATGGCGTAATCCTGCAGTGCCCTGAGGTTTGCCTCTCTAGCAACCTCATTATTCCCTACTAGGATTACTTCTCTCCTTGGATCTTCAGCCATTTCTGGATCTACTTTTGCCTCAGATTTCTTCCCTTCTCTGACTGCTTTAATGTTTTGTTTACAAGTGTATTCAATTTCTTGACTTGAAATGGGGTTTGATTCAATTCTCACAAGTTGACCTGATTCTCTTTTCCAAGTTGTAATTTTGAAAGATTATTATCCTCTTTTTTTTTATTTTTTTTAAGAGAAGAGAGAAGAGGAAGGAGAGAGAAAAGAGTTCTAGAGATGAGTCCTAAGGAGTCCTAAATCTAGAGATGAAAGAGAAGAGTGTTTTAATTAGGTTTAAATTTTAATGGCAAACAAGTTAGTACAAAATAGACTTTCTATCCTAGGGTTAACCTAGATCTAAATAGCTCCTAACTGTTCCAAGATCGCCTTCAAGCACTCCAAGCCCAAAACTGACTAACTATCTGAGCCAGGTAAGTGTAAGATGTGGGAGGTCCCCTTCTTGTTGCTTTCCTTAGACACCAACTGAGTTGGCTAGATCAGACAACGGAACCAATTGAAAACCACCTTCTTAAACCACTTACCTTAAACACCAAGCAATTAATCAATTCGAATCCGGTCTAACTTTAGGGCTTTCTTATCCTATTGAGATCGAATATCCTAGGGCCAATGTTTAATTGATTTTAGATTAAGGTCTAGATTATGCAGGATGAAGGATGTGGTTTTTGGGCTAAGGAAAGGTGATCAAATCTCTACCTTATCCGATTAATGGGTTAAGTGCCCTTAAAGTTAATTATGGAGATGCAATGCAAAGAAACAAAATGTCTAATCAAGTTTGAATTTTTTTTTTTAAATATCCAAGAAATAAAATATCTAGATTACTAGTAAAATCAACTATTCTTGATATTAAAGTACCAATCCCCAGCAACGGCGCCAAAAACTTGATAGCCTATTTTGTAAGTGCACGAAATCGCTCAAGTAATATAATGATAAATAAAAGATCGTTCCCACGAGGACTGAGTTTAATTACCAAAAATGAATGCTAATTTTATTAATATCTAAACGATCAAAACTGAATGACAGTGAAAAATAAAATTAACTCTAAAAAACTCAATGAAAGCTGAATCAAAATTCGATTGATAAAGCACTAGGGTATATCTGATTTCACTTGAACTAATTATCAATTCCAGCTATTCCGATTAATAATCTAAATTTAATTATTAATGTAAGGATAAATAATCTTAAATTATTTAATAATCTCTCTCGAGTCTTATTAAATATACTAATTAAAATCTATAATCTATCTTCCAATAGTAAAATAGATTTCAATTAGTTCAATAAGTACAGTGATTATTTTCAAAATCCCACAGGTCAAATCTTCTGCTCCCATTCCAATTATTATTCCTATGATGTTTGTTATTAAATTTAATTTATAATCTTCTTTTCCAGTATTAATTATAAATCAAAATCAATCAAGTACCAAGGATAATAATACTTAAAAGTATTAAGTACAAATAATAAACAATTGCATTAACAAAGAAAATTAATACAAAATTCTGGAATTGAAATTACATTCAAGCTATATTAGGTACCCTAGCTGGAAATTTAGCTTTTCATCATATCAAAATCAAACTCAAGTTTACTTGAATAAAACTCTAAAATCATCCTAACAATGAGTTCTAGAAAATAAATTCAAAGCAAACTAGAGAAAGAATTAAAAACTCTAAAGGAATTGCAGAGCCAAATGAATCCTCTCTTCAAATCTTCAAGATACTCCAAACTCTCCTTGCTTGATTTCTAGCTTTCAAAGATGATTCTCCTCCCCCTCTTGCTAGTGTTTTAGGATCCTTAAATAGGGCTAGAGCTAGGGTTAAGGTGATATTTTTTTCATAATTTTATTCTATATATCATTCTTTCTACTTGGTATAGAATCTCTCCTCCTTTGGATAGGCTTTAAGCAACCACCAGCCATCTACTCCTCATGCTGCCCAAATTTTTTGATTTTATTCTAATTTCTATAGTAAAAGAAGGAAAGGAGGCATGGTTAATTAGAGGAGAAGAATTTCTTCCTTCTTCAACCTTCCCGGGTCCACAAAATCTGCAAAACAAAGTAAGGTTTCGACTGCCCAAATCAAATTTTCCAAGAATTGGTTCCAATTCTTTCTAAGTTTGCTCCTCATGCAGAATTTGTTTGGACTCTAATTTTCTTTCATTTAATTCTTTCCAAGATAGCTCTTTGCCACCCAAAATTTGTTACCATATCAGATCTTTGTGCTAAGAAACGCTAAGAAGAATCTGGGTGTATCGGGTGTTTCTTGTTGTGTCCAACATTGTTACCAACTTCAACCTACTGTAGCCATCTCATCTGGAATCTAAATTCAATTCTGTAAATTATGTTCCTTTCTTGCTTCTCTCAAAATTTTGTAGGATCTAATCTTGCTCAATTTAGAGTCCTGTAGCTTGCCTTTTAGGGGTCCTCACACCAAAATATCCAGAATTTAGATTGGTTGACTAGATGGGAGAGATTAACTGCTTGATTTATTTTCTGCACCTCTAGTTACTTTTCTAGCTGATAATGCCAAAAAGGATAAGGTGTGGGGTCCATTGATATCTTGATTTGGTTATTCTGCTTTGAGATGGACTCTAATTTTGATGCAAGACCTGATGACTCTAGATGACAAAACCTGCTGAATCAGACTCAACCAATTTTACTTAATTTGACCTTTAAAACATGGTTAAGCCCAATTAGGTGTGACCTGGCTCAATTACCTACAATTGACATAAAACATATCAGGTTCTTACATTTATTTAGTTAATTATTATACCAATTTAATCAAAATCATTAAAAACTAATAATAATAATTACTATAAAAATGTAATACATCATCCTTCTCAAGTACTTAAGGATCCATTTTATAGAAGTCCAATGCTCTTCGCCTGGATTCGACTGATATCTGCTTGTGACACTCACAGCATGGGCTATATCAGGTCGTGTACATAGCATGGCATATATGAGGCTCCCTATTGCGAAAGCATAAGGGATCTTGCTTATGCATTCAATCTCCTCAGGTGTGCTAGGACACATCTTCTTGGAGAGATGAATGCCATGTCTAGAAGGTACTAAATCTCTTTTGAAATTTTTCATGCTAAACCTTTTTAGCACCTCCTCTATGTACATCTTCTGTGAAAGTCCCAGCATCCTATTTGGTCTATCTCTATAGACCTTAATACTCAGTATAAAGGATGCCTCTCCTAGATCTTTCATAGAGAACTCCTTGGACAACCATATTTTGACTGAGATCAACACGAAAATATGATTCCCAATCAGGAGGATGTCATCTACATATAGTACGAGGAAGATAACTGCGCTCACACTGACCTTCTTGAATGCACATGGTTCCTCCTCATTCTTGATGAAACCAAATATTTTGATCGCATCATTGAAACGAGTATTCCAGCTCCAAGATACTTGCTTAAGTCCATAAATGGACCTTTGCAGCTTGCAGATCTTGTAATCATCATCACTGGATGCAAAACCAAGCAGCTGTTCCATGTAGATATCTTCCTCAAGATATCCATTTAAGAATACCATTTTCACATCCATCTACCATATTTCATAATCGAAATAGGCTGCAATAGCAAGCAATATGCGGATGGATTTTAGCATGGCTATGGGCGAAAAGGTATCCTGATAGTCAATGCCTTCACGCTGACTATAACCTTTCGCTACGAGCCTAGCATTGAATATCGCCATATTTCCATCTGCACCTATCTTTCTCTTGAAGATCCATTTACACCTAATAGGTACAATACCTTCAGGTGGATCTACCAAGGTTCAGACTTGGTTTGAGTGCATCAAGTCAATTTCTGATCTCATTGCCTCTAACCATTTCTCAGAGTCGATATCTGATATCGTCTTGTCATAGGTCTTGGGGTCATCACCATGAGCCCCATTTCTCGTGAGGAATATTTTCTTTACTTTCTTTTGTATAGTACCTAAGTACCTTTCAGGAGGATGAGAAATCCTAGTCGATCTATGAGGTGGAAGAGGTTGTGTTAGGACTGGTTCTAATTGATTGGATTTCTTAGGTTCCTTAGCTCGTTGCTCTTGGGAGACATTCTCCTTGAGCTTAATTATTCTTTCGATGCCACCATCTTGAATAAACTATTTTTTAAGAAAAATAGCATGTCGATTCACAATCATATTGTGATCTTTTGAAATATAGAAATAGTATCCTAATGACTCTTTAGGATATCCTATGAATCGATCTCTAAAAGATCTGAACTCTAACTTGTCTGCTTGCTGTCTCTTGACATGAGCCAGACAACCCTAAATTCTGAGATGACTCAAACTTGGCTTCTTACCATGCCATATCTCATACGGTGTGATAGGAATGGTTTTAGAGGAAACCCTATTCAATACATATATTGCTGTCATGAGACAATATCCTCAAAGAAACTCAGAGAGGTCCGTGAAGCTCATCATGGAACGGATCATATCTAATAGGGTCCGGTTCTTCCGTTCTGAAACCCCATTGAGTTGTGGCATTCCAAGTGGAGTCCATTGAGAGACTATGCCATTGTCCTTAAGATAGTCTAGGAACTCCCGATTAAGGTATTCACCTCCTCGATCTGATCGAAGAACCTTAATGGGCTTTTCTGTTTATTTTTCTACTTCATGTCTGAATTCTTTGAACTTTTCAAAGGCTTCAGACTTGTATTTCATTAGAAACACATACCCATACCTAGACATACCATCGGTGAAAGTAATGAAGTAGACATAGTTGCCTCTAGCTGGCACATCAAATGGGCCACATACATCTGTATGTACTAGGGCAAGTAGGTCTGTGGCCCTTTCCCCATATCCTGTAAAAAGGAGCTTGGTCATTTTGCCTTGAAGGCATGATTCATAAACTGGATATGACTCGAAAGTCAACGGAATCAATAGCTCGGATTTCTTCAATTTGTTAACCCTGTCTTCCACTATATGACCTAGCGTTAGGTGCCACAGATACCTATCATTTAGACTATCTCTAGGCCTTTTAATTCCCATGGCATTCACACTTTGCTCGATATTAAATACAGATACATCAATATGTAGCTAATAGAGACCATTAATAAGAAAACCATTTGCAATTTTATTATTTTCATAAATTATGTTACAATGGTTCTTTTGAAAGCTAATCACATAGCCTTCTGTGCTAAACATAAAATAGAAATCAAATTCCTGCTTACTGCAATCACATAATAATAATCAAAACAAAATCTAATCCTAACGATAATCACAGAGGGTAGGTTTCTATGACCACAGCAGCAACTCTTGCTCCATTCCCGACGCGTAGGATCATATCCCCATCCCTCAACCTCCTGCTCTCCTCAAGACCCTACATAGAAGTGCACAAATAAGCACTAGAACCAGAGTCAAGTACCCAACTGGATGCAGAGGAAACTGTAAGATTAGATTCTATAACGAGCATACCTCCAGAAGGACCATCCTTCTTGTTCTTCAGGGTGGCCAGGTACTGAGGACAGTTTCGCTTCCAATGGCCGTCTGAATTGCAGTGAAAATATTTTTCTTTTTCAGCAGCCTTCTTCTTCGGTTCCGTCTTCTTCTTCTTCCCATCCACCTTCTGCTTCTTCGCAGACTTCTTCTTCTTTCCAAAAGACTTTCTCTTGGAAGAATTCTGCTCCACAGTAAGGACTGAGCCTTTTGAACCCTTCAAAGAAAGCTCAGCCGTAACCAACATGTTCATTAACTTAGCCAAGGTATACTGCATCTTATGCATATGGAAGTTCATGATGAACTGACCACATGCATCAGACAAGGACTGAAGGATCACATCAATCTGAAAATCCCTATCTAAGATGACACTGAGCTTCTCAAGCTCCTCAAGATCTTTGATCATTGTCAAACAATGATCTTGGACTGACTGCCCACCACGCATTTTAGCCTTAAAAAGTCTTTGGTAGACTTGATACTTGGCTGCGCGACTTTGTTCACCAAACAACTCTTGTAGGTGAGCCAACATTTGATGGGTAGTCATAATGTTCTCATGCTGGTGCTGCAAATCATCAGACATGGCACCCAACATGTAGTACCCGACTTTGTTATCGTCATCTGTCTACTTTTCCAGAGACGCTCTCTGTTTAGTAGTCGGACGTGCTGGCATGGCGGTGGGTCCTAGTCCAAGACATGAGTCAGTTTTTCAAAACCCAGAACAATTCTGTAGTTCTTCAACTAGTCCTTGAAATTAGGTCCAGTAAATCTGTGGGTGTCTAGTATTTTGGTTAGGGGGCTAGATGCTGACATATTTTCTGTAGAGAGTCAAGAGTTTCTAGTTAGATTTTATAATCAGACTTAACCAATTTGTTCAGGGGTTTCATTTTTAAAAAAATTAGGCTCCCACTATTTTCTCAGATCCCTACACTCCCTAGGTAGAGATGTGAAAATCTCTGTGATTAGTGATTTCTAATGGGTGGTGCGGTCTCACCGACTGGCTCACCACCTCACCTAACAGTTATTGGTGATGGGTCAACCGATGACTGGACAACTCTTGTCCAATGATTCTCTAATCATGGTGCACCCAAAACTTAGTCTCTAATTCATGAAGCTCACCGTGTCTGGAATATTGCTCCAATCCTTAGTTAAGTCAGACCCACCATTTGCATGAACTAGATTCCTGATTGGGTCCCTCACCATATTCAAAATATTGAGCACAACCCATTCTCTAATCCATAGCATCCAATGGCTAATGGACATGGTTGCATCTTTTCGATGAAATTGAGCCACTGTAACCAGCCGAGAATAATCAACCCCGAAAAAGGCCCGCACATCCACAATAGTAGAAGACCTTAGACTTAATATTTTCTTAGGGAGATTTGATTTAGGTCTCATTAAACTTGACTTTACATAGTTATAACAATTATGACTAACCTAGTGGCATGGGTTAGCTCGAATTGTTAGCCACCTCAAATCAGAACTGGATCGACACATATGGCTAGATAAGTGAGACCGGTAGAAGGGATATGTCATTAACTTGACAAGAACGCATTCGAGTCGAGTAGCTCTCAATTAAAAACCAGTCGGTCGCATCTGCCCAACTTACCTTAGACACCAAATTGTTGAACTAGAACCAATTGGGTTAGCCTACAATCCAGGCTCTAACCACTGATCCAAATTAGGTCTTAACTTGATCGAGTCACATATGAATGTGATTCAACTTTGACCTAGACTTAATCCTATTAGGCTGGTCAATTATTAGCTTTCATGATCTCACCTAACCAACTTTTGATTCGGTTTGATCAACTGCTAGACCTAATTGAGCTACCCAAGCCCGAACCCAATTTTATGAAAATGGCTTAGATCTAAAATTCTTAATTTTAGACCTAATTTGATTTCATAGGCTTAATTCATTAATTAAGTCTTGGGTTCATAAATAAAATATGTAAAATAAATCTTAAGGTTTCAGGATCTAGAATTTTGCAAAAAATTAAATTTTGATTTCTGATTAAGGATGAACGTGTAGTACCCCTACACGCCATAAGAACACCCCATTGAATGGGAGGAGAGGGTCTTAAACCCTACTTTGTTCTTATGATCGGACGGCCATGAGGAACACCTTAATCAGAAATATTAATTTAACTACAAAACTAGTTAGATCTAAGTTACATATCACATATATAATTTCAGATCTAACTTATACATACTTTGCATACATCTCATGTATTAAAATCTGATCTAATAAACATGCTTTCAGATCTGATATATCACATACAATATCTGAAAAATAAGATTTAAATTGAACTATTCAATATGAAATCTATTCTAGACAGTTACTAGAACAATTCTACAACTAGTCTAGGCATGCAATAGATCAATCTTATTAATTAATTAAATTTTATTTTTTATTTTTTGATCTGAATATAATATTTATAACATCAAAAATTAGATAATAAATTAGATCTAATTTATATTTTAATCACATTAAAATATAAAACTATAAGACTATGCATAGATTAAACTACTCCTAGTCTAGTCATGTATCTCATACATGTTAGATCTACTTAGATTTAATTTTAATTTTTTTTGATTTCAGATCCTATCACATCTGATGTGATATCTAAAATTTATTAATATTAGATAAATAAAAATAAAAATTAGATCTAAATTAGATCTGTAATAGAGCCATCAATCTGGCTCTGATACCAGTTAAAGAAAAAATAAGCTTTTTCCTTTTAGGATCTTCCAGATCTAATAAGATCTGGGGTGGAATATTTTTAAAAAAAAATTATCCTATGATATTTTAGATCTAAGATCTATTAGATATAATTTTTATTATCTAATATTAAATCTAAAATTAAATCTAAAATCATGAGGAATAGAGAAATACCTCTAGGATAACTAGATTATCTTGTAGATGATCGAAGCAATACCCGAGGTTCTAAAATAGCCACATGGTCGTCTGGCCTCTATCGGTATCCAATCAAGTAGGATCTAGATCATCTTCTCCTCTGAATCTTTGCTGCAAAAATCAGATCTGGATCTGATCTAGAAGATCTTCAAAAGATCTTCTGAAGCTGGAGCAGCAGCTTCTCAACAAATCTCTGCAGCCTTTTAATCAGGAAGCCACCACGTCTTGGATAAGCACCAGATGGATGCCCAACCCTTTGGACATGAAGAGGGGAGGGAGAGGAGCAGAGGGGGTATAGATAAGTGGAGAGGATTCAGGCTTTTGCTGGTTATTAAGCAAAGTCTCTACACCTTAGGTGCAGACAGGGTTTAAATAGACCCTGCTGCGCCATGCAGTGCCACATCATTCGACCAATCAAAAAATTCTAATTAATTCTGAAAAAATTTTGATTGGTGGAGTGATGTCATTTGATCATATCAAATAAGAATCCCAATAATCCCTCCTACTGTTGGCACCAACACTGGATAAGCACAGTGAGATTGGCGCCCCACAGTCCAAGTTGATCAAGGGATTAGAGTCCTCATCTCATGGGACTCTATCCTTATCCACTTGGGGCGCACGCCATATCTGATTATGGTGTCCACTTTGAGGATAAAATTAGCAGGTAGACACTCCATAAAAAATATCCAATGACCTCTTGCCAAGTGGCCTTCAGTCCAAGGTCCATGGGTCAATATTTGACCAATGTCCTAAAATGGGAAATGGCAGGTGACAGAAATTAACAAGTGTTGTCTTAAATTCATCTCATGAATTAAGATAAGTCTTTTTTGAGCTAGACTGGCTCCAGTCAGACTATGAGAAACCTTCTCAAGGTTCTCTAGGTGAGTCAAATCACTTTTGGCTCAGTCAAGATAGAAAAGATTACACGAGGAGAAAGTTAGGCTCAATCGTGTACTAGCATGATTTTCTTAAACCTAATTAGATCTAATCTAAATCAATCAAACCAGGCTAGCTCAATTGATGACATCCAGACCCTAACTCTTATTTGTGTGATCCAGTTAGGTTCATTTCCGTATGATAATGAGACATGTCATGATCTCATCATCGACATCATCGAAACTCCTTTCGATGGACCAGAACTCTTCTGATTCAGACAATTAGAATGATCGATCATCAAGATCATTCTAATTTCTCTCAAAATCTATCAGTGACACTTAGCAGTATCTGGTGGCAACCCATCAAAAATGAAGACGAACCTCTCAGTGCAGCTACCTGTGTGATTGAGTTCTTCTATCATGAATCTTGACTGAATTAGGGTTAAGGTGAACTCGTCAAACCCAACATCAGTCATATGAATCAATCAATCGATCCAAGTCCGATGTGAAATCTTAATGGAAAACTCTTTTTCATTATTTTACTCTACCATGGCCATGGGCTTAAGGACTCAATCTTTCGATCATCATAGGACTATTCCTCTTATCTATCGAGATTGATAGATCCCATCTTGGTGCAATCTGGTTCCTACAATGAATATGCTAAGCCAACATATACCTCAGGGTTCTGAATGGCTAGGAGACCGAGTTATGATGTAGTCAAACTATAACACATTCAAGGTGAACTGTCGATGTACCTCAGGTCAAAGAACTAGACACACAGCTGCAGTATCGAGCTAGTCATCGACAAGAAGATAGACTTCCTTATGACTGCTTAAGGTGGTCACGCTCAGTACTCTCATTCTCAATGAATATCTGTACTCTCGCTTCGATATCTCCACACCATAGACTCAAGACACATCTACCCTAAGAAAGCGATCATACACCAACCTTCCGGATCGATCACCATCCTCATGATGATCCTATGGTCAGGAGCTGTTTATGAGTTAGTTATGTAAATTCATGCCTTAAATTTTCAACTCCTGAAAATATGAATTAACATGCCCACTAACTCAAAGAATATATCACAGACATAATGTACACAATGTGATAGTAGAATAACCATTTTATTCATTTATAGTCAAAATTATAAATTTGCCCTTACATTTGTACAGGAATGTGTCAGCCAATCTGGTATCTAAGGCACACATCTAACACCTCCCACTGCCATCATCCTAGATAAATTATTTTTCTAGAGATATGGTGTTCCAACTCACAATCATATTATGATCTTATAAAAAGTAGAAGTAGTATCCCATAAATTCTTTTGGATATCCTATGAAATGAGTTATTATAGATCTATCCTCTAGTTTATCAGCCATCTGTCTCTTGACATAAACCGGATATCTTCAAGTCTTAAGATAACCTAGACTCAGCTTCTTACTATACCATATCTCATACGGTGCGGTAGGAACGAACTTTGATGAAATTCTATTCAATATGTGAATGGCAGCTAATAAGGCATGTCCTCAAAGATATAAGAATAGATCAGTGAAGCTCATCATGAACCTGATCATATCTAATAGGATTCTGTTCTTCCTTTCAGATATCTTGTTGAGATGAGGTATTTTAGAAGGAGTCCATTGAGAGACAATATCGTTATCCTTAAGATATCTCAAAATTTTTTGACTAAGATATTCACCTCCTCGATCAGATCGAAGAATATTAATGGATTTGTCTGTTTATTTTTCTACTTCACTTCTAAATTTTTTGAACTTTTCAAAGGCTTCAGACTTGTGTTTGTTGCTCTAAGAATTGATTTTGATGATCACAAATCATTTGAGGGGACTACTAATGGATTTTTTATTTTTAAAAAATATTTTAATGATGTTTTAGGTAGTTCAAAATATTAGATTTGAAAAGCTCTATCAAGTATACCAAAGTTGAAGCTTCTACAAGTTGGAGAAATTTTTGAAGTCTTTTGGAAGTGTCGAATTGATTTAAATTCACTTAAGAGTATTTGATAGTGTTCTGATAAGTTTTAGACCTTAAATATATAAAAACTTAGATTAGAATAAAATAGGACGACCCATTTGGGTCATCCCATTTCATTGGGTAGCCAGCACGTACTATTTTGGCTTGTGACACACAGTAGGATGACCTATGTGGGATGACCCCTGAGATTTTGAGACCAAAATAGAGAGTTAGTTTTTTATTTGGCCAAATGAGGCATCTCATGGGACATCCCATTGCCAGTGAGGCATCCCATGAGATGTCTCATTTTGGACGAGCTTCGTAATGGCTAGTTTTCAGTCTATTTTTGATATATTTAATGTATATTAAATACTTTTCAATAGTTCTTAACGACACTAAGACAATCTCAAGACCAAATGGAGGTTATAAATTCCCTCTTAAGATAGAAAATCAACTAAGTTTCAAGCATTCAAAGCTCACATCCGTGAAAGTTAAGGAAATCCCTAAAAGAGAGAAAAGAAGCATTCAATCAACTTACCAACCACTCTTCAGCTGTATTCAAGTGTACCAATCATTTGAGAGTTCAATAGAAACTTCTTCTCCTTAAGTATTATATTTTTATTACATTTATTGTGCTCATTTAAGGAGCTATTGTGCTGAAATTTCTGTACACTATGTTCTTGCTATTATATTTTGGATTTTGAGTTTTGGAGGATTTCAAAACTCGGATAGGTTGATCCAAACTTGAAATCAGAATATTGTGGGTAGGCTTGTATCCAAAAAATAAATATTCTTGCTTGAATATCAAGGGTCAGGATTGTCCGATATGTTGTATCTTGAAATTCTTTTAGTGGATTGAATTCTCAAGTAAAAAATTAGGGAGTGGATGTAGGTGCAAGATTGGCACCGAACCATTATAAATCTTTTATGTTTATTGTGCTTATATCTCTTTATTCATTCATCATGCTTTATACTTGCTTACTTATCTTTTGTGGTTGATTTTATTTTTTTAGCTAATCAATTCATTCCACTTAACAAGTATAGCACATTACTTGAGTGCACTAATCATAAAAATTTTAAAAAGATCTAATTCACCCCCCCTTCTTGGGCTCTATATCTGGACAACAAGTGGTATCAGAGCCCGATGCTCTAGCCCTTACTTGATTTAACCATCAAGAGCCAAAGATCAATGGCAGCCTAATTTGGCACATCTCTAGTCGAGGGGCAATCCACAAATCGACCTCTATTTTCCAATGGGTCAAACTACACCTATTTAAAAGCTCGGATGAGAATTTTTATTCAAGTACTTAATTATAATATATAGAGTATCATAGTAAATAGACCCCACACACTCACTAAATTGATTGATAGTTTGTCTCTCCCTAAGTCAGTGAAGGAGGAAAATCGCTTTTCCTCGTAGGATCTTCCAGATTTCACCAAATTTGGGATGAAATAAATTTAAAAAAATTTTATCTTATATGTATTTTAGATCTAAATCTCTAGATCTAATCTTATTATCTAATATTTTAAATCTAAAAATAAATCTAAAACTATGATGAAAGAAGAAATACCTCAAGGGTAATCTGATTACCCTGTAAATGATCTCTGCACAGCCCGAGGTTCTGATGTAGCCACACAAGTGCCTAGCCTCTACCGGTATCCACTTGGGTAGGACCTAGAACATCTTCTCCTCATGAATCTATACTCCAAAAATTAGATCTAAATCTGATTAGAAAGATCCTCAAAAGTCTTTCTGAAGTTGGAGCAGCAGCCTGTCGAAGAAGTCCTGTAGCCTTCTGTTCCAGGCGTCACCACGCCTTGAATCTTTGCCAGATGGATGTCCAACTCTTTGGACATGAAGAGAGGAGGAAGGAGAGCAGGGAGGATATAGAGAAGAGGGGAGGGGGTGGCAGCTATTGGGTTTTGTGTATAAAATAACTTCTACCTCGAAACCCTAGGCGCAGCAGGGTTTATATAGACCCTGTATGCTGCACAGTGCCACATCATTCAACCAATCAGAAAATTTTAATAAATTTTAGAAAAATTTTGATTGGTGGAGTGATATCATCTAATCATATCAAATAAGAACCTCACCTTATCTCCAAAAGATGGTGCCAACATTGGATAAGTACAAATAGAGGTGGCGCCCAAGAGTTTAAATTGATCAAGACTCTCCAATCCTTATCCACTTAGGGAGCCCATTTTAATCCAATTGGGCTCACACCATAATCTGATTATGGTACTCAATTTGATGTGGCTTGGATTGTGGACACTCCACAAAACTCCTCCAATAAGCCCTCTTCAATTTAAGACCCATATGTCAACTTTTGACAGATGTCCTAAAATAAAATTGGCAGGTGCTAGGAATTAGCAGGTGTTGTCTTAAATTCATCTTATGAATTAAGATAAGCTTTTTCTGAGTTGGACAAGCTTCATTTAGACTAAAAGAAACCTTCCTAAGGTTCTTTGGATGAGTCAAATCATATTTGGCTCAGTAGAGACAGAAAAGATTACACAAGGAAAAAGTTAGGCTCAATCGTATGCTAGCACGATTTCCTTGAACCTAATTGGATCTTATCCAAATCAATTGGGTTAGCCCAATTGATGACATCCAGATCCTAACCCTTATTTTTTTGACCTAGTTAGGTTCAATTCTATATGGTAATGAGACATGAGTGATCTCATCATCGAAACTCCTTTCGATGGATCAGAACTCTTCTGATTCAGACAATTAGAATGATCGATCATTAATATCATTCTAATTGCTCACAAAATTCACTAGTGACACCTAGCAGTATGTGGTGGCAACCCATCAGAACTGAAGACAAACCTCTCGGTGCAGCTACCTGTGTGATTGAGTTCCTCTATCATGAGTCCCAGCTTAATTAGGGTTAAGGTGAACTCATCAAACCCAACATCAGTCATATGAGTTAATTGATCGATCCGAGTCCGATGTGAAATTATAATAGAAAACTCTTTTTCTATTATTTCACTCTGCCATGGCCATGGGCTTAAGGACTCGATCTTTCGATCATCATAGGACTACTCCTCTCATCTATCGAGGTTGATAGATCCCATCTTGATGCGACCTAGTTTCTACAATGAATATGCTACAGCCAACATACACCTCAGGGTTTCGAATGGCTAGGAGATGAGTTATGGTGTAGTCAAACTATAACACACTCAAGGTGAATAGTCGATGCACCTCAGGTCAAAGAACTAGACACACAACTGCAGCATCGAGCTAGTCATCGACGAGAAGGTAGACTTTCTTATGACTGCTCGATATGGTCACGCTCAGTACTCTCGTTCTCAATGAATACTTGTACTCTCACTTTGGTGTCTCTACACCGTAGACTCAAAACATATCTATCCTAAGGAAGCGATCGTACACCAACCTTTCGGATCGATCACCATCCTCGTGATGATCCTATGGTCAGGAGCTATTTATGCATTAGTTATGTAAATTCATGCCTTAAATTTTTAACTTTTGAAAATATGAATTTACATTCCTACTAACTCAAAGGATGTATCACAGACACAATATACACTATATGATAGAAGAAAAACCCTTTTATTTATTTATAGTCAAAATTATAAATTTGTCCTTAGATCTGTACAGGAATGTGTCAGCCGATCTGGCATCTAGGGCACACATCTAACAAACTCTCAGTTGACCTAATGCCAATTGGCTACATATCTAAGTCCCATCTTCTCAAGGTAGGCTTCGATCTTCTGTTGGCCCAATGGCTTAGTCAGTGGGTCTGCCACATTATCTGTGGAGTCGACTCTCTTGATCTCGACATAACCTTTTTCGAGGTAATCATGGATCAGATGAAATCACCGCTCGTTGTGCTTGGACTTCTGATGAGACCTTGGCTCCTTAGCTAGGGCTATGGCGCCACTATTGTTGCAGTAAAAAGGTATGGCATCCGATGACTTCACTCCTAGCTCTGTGGCAAACTTCTTGTACCAGAATGCCTCCTTCGTAGCTTTCGATGCAGCAATATACTCTGCCTCCATGGTAGAATCAGCAATCACCGTCTACTTGGAACTCTTCCAGCTGACCGCACCACCATTGCAAATGAATAAACTCTCAAATATTAACTTTTGATCATCTATATCAGACATAAAGTCAGAGTCTGTATATCCCTGAATCTGGAGTTTTCTATTTCCAAAGACTAGAAACATATCCTTAGTCCTTCTCAAGTACTTAAGGATATATTTCACAGAAGTCCAGTGCTCTTCGCCTAGATTCGACTGATATCCGCTTGTGACACTCACAGCATTGGCTATATCAGGTCATGTACATAGCATGGCATACATGAGGCTCCCTATTGCCAAAGCATAAGGGATCTTGCTCATGTGTTCAATCTCCTCAGGTGTGCTAGGGCACATCTTCTTGAAGAGATGAATGCCATGTCTAAAAGGTAATAAACCTCTTTTGGAGTTTTTCATGCTAAACCTTTTTAGCACCTCCTCTATGTACATCTTCTGTGAAAGTCCCAGCATCCTATTTGGTCTATCTCTATAGACCTTAATACCCAGTATAAAGGATGCCTCTCCTAGATCTTTCATAGAGAACTCCTTAGACAACCATACTTTGACTGAGGTCAATATGGGAATGTCATTTCCAATTAGGAGGATGTCATCTATGTACAATACGAGGAAGACAACTGTGCTCTCACTGACCTTTTTGAACACACATGGTTCCTCCTCATTCTTGATGAAACCAAACATTTTGATCACATCATTGAAACGAGTATTCCAACTCCGAGATGCTTGCTTAAGTCCATAAATGGACCTTTGCAGCTTGCAGACCTTGTGATCACCATCACTAGATGTGAAATCAAGTGGCTGTTTCATATAGATATCTTCCTCAAAATATCCATTTAAGAATGTCGTTTTACGTCCATCTGCCATATTTCATAATCGAAATAGGCTGCAATAGCAAGCAATATGCGGATGGATTTAAGCATGGCTACAGATGAGAAGGTATCCTGATAGTCAATGCCTTCGTACTGACTATAACCTTTCGCTATGAGCCTAGCCTTGAATATCTCCACATTTTTATCTACACCTATCTTTCTCTTGAAGATCTATTTACACCCAATAGGTATAATACCTTCAGATAGATCTACCATGATCCAGACTTGGTTTGAGTGCATCGAGTCAATTTCTGATCTCATTGCCTCTAACCATTTCTCGAAGTCGATATCTGATATCGCCTCATCATAGACCTTGGGGTCATCACCATGAGCCCCATTTTTCGTGTGAAACATTTCCTCTACATCCTCTTGTATGGTACCTAAGTACCTTTCAAGAGGATGGGAAACCCTAGTCGATCTATGAGGTGGAAGAGGTTGTGTTAAGACTGGTTCTGATTGATTTGGTTCCTCAGGTTCTTTAGCTCATTGCTCTTGGGAGACATTCCTCTTGAGCTTAATTATTCTTTCGATGCCACCATCTTGAATAAACTATTTTTCAAAAAAAATAGCATTTCGATTCACAATCACATTATGGTCTTCCAGAATATAAAAAGAGTATCCTAATGACTCTTTAGGATATTCTATGAATCGAGCTCTAAAAGATCTGAACTCTAACTTGTCCGCCTGTTGTCTCTTGACATGAGCCGGACAACCCCAAATTCTGAGATGATTCAGACTTGGCTTCTGACCATGCCATATCTCATATGGTGTGGTAGGAACGATTTTAGAGAGAACCCTATTCAATACATAAATTGCTGTCATGAGATAATGTTCCCAAAGAAATTTGGGGAGGTCCGTGAAGCTCATCATGGAATGGACCATATCTAATAGGGTTCGATTTCTCCATTCTGAAACCCCGTTGAGTTGAGGCATTCCAGGTGGAGTCCATTGAGAGACTATGCCATTATCCTTAAGATAGTCTAGGAACTCCTGACTAAGGTATTCACCTCCTCGATCTGATCGAAGAACCTTAATGGGCTTTCTTGTTTATTTTACTTCATGTCTGAATTCTTTGAACCTTTCAAAAGCTTTAGACTTGTGTTTCATTAGAAACACATTTTCGTACCTAGACATATCATCGATAAAGGTAATGAAGTAGATGTAGTTGCCTCTAGCCGGCACATCAAATGGGTCGCAACATCCATATGTACTAGGGCAAGTAGGTCTGTGGTCCTTTCCCTATGTCCCACAAAAGGAAGCTTGGTCATTTTGCCTCGAAGGCATGATTCATAAACTGGATATGACTCGGAAGTCAATGGACTCAATAGTCCAGATTTCTCTAATTTGTTAACCTTGTCTTCCGTTATATGACCTAGCCTTAGGTGCCACAGATACTTATCATTTAGACTATCTCTAGGCCTTTTAATTCCTATGGCATTCATATTTTGCTCAATATTAAATACAGATACATCAATATGTAGCTGATAGAGATCGTTAATAAAAAAATCATCTGCAACTTTATTATTTTCATAAAAATGTTACAATGATCCTTATGAAAGCTAATCACATAGCCTTCTTGTGCTAAACATGAAACAGAAATCAAATTTCTGCTTGCTGTAGGCACATAATAACAATCTCTAAGAAATAAATCTAATTCTAATGGTAATCACAGAGGGTAGGTTCCCACGGCCACAGCAGCAACTCTTGCTCCATTTTCGATGCGTAGGATCATCTCCCCATCCCTCAGCCTCTTGCTCTCCTCAAGATCCTGCATAGAAGTGCACAAATGAGCACTAGAACCAGAGTCAAGTACCCAACTGGATACAGAAAAAATCGTAAGGTTAGATTCTATAACGAGCATACCTCCAGAAGGACCATCCTTCTTGTTTTTTAAGGTGGCCAGGTACTGAGGACAGTTCCGCTTCCTCCTTTTTCCATCCACCTTTTACTTCTTCGCAGACTTTTTTTTCTTTTCAAAAGACTTTTTCTTAGAAGAAATCCGCTCCACAGTAAGAACTGAGCCTTTTGAACCCTTCATGGAAAGCTCAGCCGTAATCAGCATGTTCATTAACTCGACCAAGGTGCACTGAATCTTATGCATATGGAAGTTCATGATGAACTGACCATATGCATCGGACAAGGATTGAAGGATCACATCAGTCTAAAAATCCTTATCTAAGATGATACCGAGCTTCTTAAGCTCCTCAAGATCCTTGATCATTGTCAAATAATGATCTTGAACTGACTGTCCATCACGCATTTTAGCCTTAAAAAGTCTTTGACAGATTTGATACTTTGCTGCATGACTTTATTGACCAAACAACTCTTGTAGGTGAGCCAACATTTGGCGGGTAGTCAAAATATTCTCATGTTGGCACTGCAAGTCATCAGACATTGCACCCAACATGTAGTACCTTGCTTTATTATCATCATCCGTCCACTTTTTCAGAGACGCTCTCTGTTTAGCAGTCGGACGTGCTGGCATGGCAGGTAGGTCCTGGTCCAAGATATGAGTGAATTTTTTAGAATCCAGAATAATTCTGTAGTTCCTCAACCAGTCCTTGAAATTTGGTCCAGTCAATCTGTGGGTGTCTAGTATTTTGGTCAGGGGGTTGGAGGCAGACATGTTTCCTGTAGAGAGTTGAAAGTTTCTAGTTAGATTTTGTAATCAGACTTAACCAATTTATTTAGGGATTTCATTTTTAAACAAATTAGGCTCTCACTATTTTCTCAGATCCCTATACTCCCTTGGTAGAGATGTGAAAATCTTCGTGATCAGTAATTTCTAGTGGGTGGTGCATCTCACCAACTGGCTCATCACCTCACCTAACAGTTATTAGTGATGGGTCAACCGATGAGTGGACAACTCTTATCCAATGATTCTCTAATCATGATGCACCCAAAACTTGGTCTCTAATTCATGAAGCTCACCGTGTCCGAAATATTGCTCCAATCCTTAGTTAAGTCAGACCCACCATTTGCACGAACTAGATTCCTAATTGGGTCCCTCACCGTATCCGAAATATTGAGCCCAACCCATCCTCTAATTCATAGCATCCAATGCCTAATGGACATGGTTGCATCTTCCCGGTGCAACTGAGCCACTGTAACCAGTCGAGAATAATCAACCCCGGGAAGGACCTGCACATCCACAATGGTGGAAGACCTAGACTTAATATTTTCTTAGGAAGATTTGATTTAGGTCTCATTAAACTTGACTTGACATAGTCATAACAATTATGACTAACCTAGTGGCATGGGTCAGCTCGAATTGTTAGCCACCTTAAATCAGAACTGGATCGACACATATGGCCAGGTAAGTGAGACTGGTGGAAGGGATATGCTATTAACTCGATAAGAATGCATTCCAGTTGAGTAGCTCTCAATTAAAAACTAGTCGGTCGCATCTGCCCAACTTACCTTAGACACCAAACTGTCAAACTAGAACTAATTGGGTTAGCCTACAATCCAGGCTCTAACCACTGAGCCAAATTAGGTCTTAACTTGATCGAGTCACATCTAAATGTGATTCGACCTTGACCCGAACTTAATCCTATTAGGCTGGTCAATTATTAGCTTTCATGATCCCACCTAACCAACTCTTGATTCAGTTTGATCAACCGCTAGACCTAATTGAGCTACCCAAGCCCGAACCCAATTTTATGAAAATATCTTAGATCTAAAATTCTCAATTTTAGAACTAACATAATTTCATAAGCTTAATTTATTAATTAAGTTTGGGTTCATAAACAAAGCATGTAAAATAAATCCTAGGATTTCAGGATCTAGGGTTTTGCAGAAAAGTAAGTTTTGATTTCTGATTAAGGATGAACGCGCGGCACCTCTACACATCATATGAACACCCCATTGAATGAAAAGATAGGATCTTAAAATCTTACTTTGTTCTTATGATTGGACAACCATGAGGAATACCTTAATCAAAAATATAAATTTAACTACAAAACTAGTTAGATCTAAATTAATATATCACATATACAATTTAAGGTCTAACTAATACATACTTTGTATACATCTCATGTATCAAAAATAAATCTAATTAATATGCTTTCAGATCTGATACATCACATATAATATCTAAAAAATAAAATTTAAATTAAACTATTCAAAATTAAATCTATTCTAGATAAGTTACTAGAATAATTCTACAACTAGTCTAGTCATGCAGCAAATCAATTTTATGAAAAAAATTAAAATTTTATTTTTTTATTTTTTGATCTAATTATAATACTTATAATATCAAAAAAATAAATAATAAATTAAATTTAATTTATATTTTAATCTCATTAAAATATAAGACTTAAGACTATTCATGGATTCAACTAATCCTAGTCTAGTCATGCATCTTATGCATGTTAGATCTTCTTAGATTTAATTTTTAAATATTTTGATTTTAGATCCTATCATATCTGATGTGACATCTAAAATATTTAATATTAGATAAATAAAAATTAAAATTAGATCTAAATTAGATCTGAAATAGAGCCAACAACCTGGCTCTGATACTAGTTGAAAGAGGAAAACTGCTTTTCCTCGTAGGATCTTCCAGATTTCACCAAATTGGGCGGAATAAATTTAAAAAATTTTTATCCTACATGTAATTCAGATCTAAATCTCTAGATTTAATCTTATTATTTAATATTTTAAATCTAAAATTAAATCTAAAACTATGATGAAAGAAGAAATACCTCAGGGTAATCTGATTACCCTGTAGATGATCTCTGCACAGCCCGAGGTTCTGATGTAGCCACGCAAGCGCTTGGCCTCTATCGGTATCTACTCAGGTAGGACCTACAATGTCTTCTTCTTGTAAATCTATGCTCCAAAAATTAGATCTAAATCTGATTAGGAAGATCTTCAAAAGTCTTCTTGAAGTTGGAGTAGCAGCCTGTCAAAGAAGTCCTGCAGCCTTCTGTTCCAGGCATCACCACACCTTGGATCTTTGCCAGATAGATGTCCAACTCTTTGGATGTGAAGAGGGGAGGAAGGAGAGCAGGGAGGATATAGAGAAGAGGAGAGAGGGTGGCAGCTATTGGGTTTTGTGCATAAAATAATTTCTACCTCGAAATCCTAGGCGCAGCAGGGTTAATATAGACCCTGTATGCTGTGCAGTGCCACATCATTCAACCAATCAAAAAATTTCAATAAATTTTGAAAAAATTTTGATTGATGGAGTGATGTCATCTGATCATATCAGATAATATCCCCACATTATCTCCAAAAGATGGTGCCAACATTGGATAAGCACAAATAGAGGTGGCGCCCAAGAGTTTAAATTGATCAAGACTCTCCAATCCTTATCCACGTGGGGTGCCCACTTTAATCCAATTGGGCTCACACCATAATCTGATTATGGCACCCAATTTGATGTGGCTTGGCTTGTGGACACTTCATAAAAATTCTCCAATGAGCCCTCTTCAGTTTAAGACCCATATGTCAACTTTTGATAGATGTCCTAAAATGAAATTGGCAGGTGCTAGGAATTAGCAGGTGTTGTCTTAAATTCATCTCATGAATT